>NW_017307187.1:366339-387934 GCF_000935625.1 Nanorana parkeri
ATATATATATTATATTATATTTCATTTGGCTTGTATTGTGCTAATTGTTAGCTATTCCCAATTCTGCATCTCATATTCTGTTATAGAAGTGTGTTAACAGGAAAAAGAAAGAACTGCATTATCACGGTGGTGTACATTAGCAGTATTTTTTAAATGGCCACTTTTCACTAAACCGGTTTTGGTGGCATATGCTTGTAGACAACCAAAGGTAGCTTTTTGCATGACAAGCCACAGAAGAAAGTAAAATACAATTCCTTCTTTTTACTAGCTGCAAGCAGTTTTATTCCCACAGATTGGACAAGATGCCAAACATCAATTTGACGTTCTATTTCATTTTAATGCTCCTTTAGAATCTTTCTAATTCCAAGATGACAGTCAGTGGCTACAATTTTTATATTAACCTTGTCTTTTAAGAGGCTTTTAAGTGCAACCCCAAAAGCTTTTTTCTCTAGGGTTACAAAGTTGACATTGACCGTATTTGCTCAATTTTAAAGTCACGTATTTTGTTTTACTTTTTAACTCTAAGAAGGTTTAGCACAGTACTGAAAATTTGGGTAAGTCACACTGCCCATCACTGGTCACTGCTACTGCTTTCTATCCAAGAGATTCTATAATACTCTTGGCACACAGAGAATTGAGAGATTTGTTTCTTATTTTTTTGATAACTGGGTCCTCTACAAACAATTGCACCACAAATTAAAACATTTACTATGGGTCTCTTTCTTAGAATAGTTGACTTACCCATAATCTAAAACATTGTCTATTGGAGCAAAGTGCAGTAACTACATCGAGGGATCAAACAAGATTTAAAAAAAAATATTTATTGACCCTTTTCAATTACTGCATGGCAGCATGCCTTGCACAGCAGTCCATCAAGACAAATTTCAAGAACTAAATATTTATTTTCCAACGCATATGGAGTTCTTATATTATCCTCTGTAACTTGAACAAATAAAACCTTTGGGTCAGATGGATCGGTACACATCTTTACCACCCAACATCTCTAGGTGATATTGTTCTTCTTCTACAGTTGGTCGATTACTCTTAACCTTTGTGTGCCGATCAGGGATAGCTCTATGTTCTTGTCCCAAAAAAAAAAAGAAAAAAGTTTCCTCATTTGCATGGTGTGTTATTGGAAATGACAATGGAATTGGTGGTGGAGTCTGAAACGCGTGAAGTCAAAGTAGTTGTATGATCATTATCCTCATGGAATGGACATATTTCTGGTGGTTTTTCCAGAAGGGTGGATTGCAAAATAATGTCCACATTACGGACTTTCGCAAAGCTCTCTTCGTGTTTTTTTTGTTGCTTTTGTTTTGACCTAGTAAAGTCAATGCTGGGACGTTAGACAAGTTACACTGAACAGCAGTAGAGAAATGTGATCTTCTCCAATTTAAACAGTTTTTTTCCAATTAAATGGTCTTATGGAGTTGTTTTCTGTACTGGTACGATTTTTCTGTACTTGTACAGTTACCGACAACTCGTTTTCGGTGACTGTACTGATTGTTCGGTATTCTCTTGATGAGTACTTTCTTTATAGTTTGTCTTGGTGGGTCATTGCTTGAAACATTACTTTTAGAGCTTTTCCAGCAAACAATTTGTTGATTGCTGAAAGTCTACACTTCTTGGTGTTAAATGTGTTTTATGTATGGCAGAGAGAAACTGATGTGGATGCCTTGGCTCCAATGCTTGCTATGTATTGTTGATTATCCTGATTGCTCTCAAAAAGAAACTCCCTCCTACTCTCACTCTTTTGAAATATGGGTGGGTAAAGTATGGCTCTGTTTTCTTAAAGGGCCTATATTTATATTTGAAGGTTGCATTCTTTCTGGGGACGTTTACAATAAAGTGACCAATTTAGCTTTTAATGAAGTTGCAGCCTGTGCAATTAGTTCCTCCAAGTCTTTATTAGGGCCAAATATTTCCTTTTTGCATATTACAGTTGTGGTTATATGGCAAAAGGATGCAGCTTCCCAGCTCCTCCCAGAGTTCCTGTACTTTGCCTGGATTCACTGTCAGCTGCAGGCTGGATTTGACCACATGTACCCCTAGTTCTGAGAATGGCGCCTGGCACAATAGGTGCCTTATTTCAACCTCATCAGCCTGTGTGCTTGTAGTAATGTTTCCTACTGATCAAGTGTGCCAGATTACTTAGTCTATTTGTTCCTGGTGCTAACCTTTGCTGCATTCATCAGATAACGTTATCCGCTCTCTGCTATATGCCACATACCATATAGTTTGCCAATACCTCAGCCTAAATTTAATGGCCCAATCATAAATTGCAGGCTGCGGTGTGGTGACTGCAGAGTGTCACAAACTTTAAGCTTAATGCAGCAAAGAGAACTCTGTGAATGGAGGAGAGGCAGGTTACATGAAGACAGTTCCTTAACTTTTTACCTTCATTAATTTTAATTACCTTCCACTTGCTTCAGAGCCCCTAAATTACCATCCATAAAAAAATACAGAGTTCTTTGGCAGACAAGACAGATATTGCTGTCCGCACCACATAAAAAAAAAATACTGCAATGTTTAGCCAATGATCAAGCTATATAGCAAAGGACATTTTTTACCTTTGTACATAGTTCTGCGTTAAAAAAAATGAATATAGCCATAGTTTATCATTTTTATGCCTAAAGTCCTTCAATGTAAATTAACTCTACAGAATTGTCCTGCCAGGTTTGGCCATTGGTTTCATTTCTGTTTGATGTGGCAGCAATATGTCACACTGATGAACAGACCGGCTCATGCAGAGCAAGCAAATTGCATGTGATATCTTCCATACTATGTGATATCTTCCATACAGGTACACACAAGCTTCTTCACAGGAACCCAAGGCTGCAGATCAATCAGCAGCAGGGATAGCAGAGACGCAGTAACTCATAACTCATATATAGCTGATTTGACTTGACTTAAAATTGAAGTTTACTAGACTAATTTTCTTAGTTCTTATGTTAACTGCAGTAAAGATAGGCACAGTGCAGTAAAAACAAACAAAATGGGTATGACAGTCTGGAAGGTGGAACAGTTAAAAAAATGGGTTGTGAAGTGTAAGGAAAATGATCACTTACCTGATTGGGTGGTTGGAGATTGCAGAAAGGGGCCCCAGTGGTCATCTGAAGGTTGGGGTGTATCATGTTTTAGTTTATAAGCTGCAGACCTCCTGAGAACTTGTGAGTGTTTACTCCAGTTTGGCATCCAAGATATATTTAGATGCTCTTCTTGGTTAGCTTTGTGCTGCTGCCCCTAATAGCACATATTGGCTGCAAAGTCTGTGCTGTTGCAGGGGGTTGGACATGCTTGCCTGAGTCCTGTACCTGTCCATACCTATGTACGACCATGTTCAACAGAGCACCTAAGTCCTGAGATCACTCCCCTGGCTTGGTACCACAATTTTGTAGCCCCCAAATGGACCCTCCAGGCACATTGAAAAAGTGTACCTTAGCTTTAGCTAGCACATGGCCCAGATGAAATCCCAGGTCTAGGCAGAGCACCTGGACCATGTTATTGCCTTTCCTCAGTCTGTGGAGAAAATCAACGGGCCCATGTCAAAGTGACTGGGGGTTTGGTGGTAGGGGACTTTGAATTGGAGGTCGACTCATGGCGGTACCCAGAGGCGTAACTAGAACCTTCAGGGCAAGAAAACCACGAAGGGCTCCCCCCCAACCGTCATGGCACCGCATGGTTAAGAGGAAGGCTGCCGAGGCCCGCAGCAAGCGCGGGACCTCAGACAGCCGCTTGTTTAAAATATTAGTGCCGGTGTTCTGTAGAGAACGCCGACCCAGTATCTGCGCTTACTTACAGATGGGATTAACGAGGAAACCAGCATTTATTTACAAAGTATTCGTTTGTAATGGTTAAATGTGACCGTTAATAATATGCTGTCCATGGCAGTAAATGAAGAATGGCATATTGTTAACGGTCACAATTAACAATTTAAACAAAATACTTTGTGAATAAATCCCTGTTTCCTCGATAATACTACAGGACTAGTGTGACAGCACCTCCGGCCCTGCCACACAGCCTCCCGTACATGCTGCGAGTGGCAGAGCCGCAGGGAAGAAGCAGCATGATCTCGGGGGGGGGGGGCCTCTTTTTCCTCTCTGCCCCCCCCCCAGCAGACGGAATGCCAGGGCCACTGCGACACTGGTAGTTCTACCAGTGGCGGTACCTATGGAGGAATGGAATACATCTACACACTGTTGTGACTCATATACGGTCTCTGGATAGAATCCAGAGAGCTGTGTGGGTGTGGAGGGGCCGCACAAGCATGAGGTGTCACACTTGTGTTGCTGTGGCATGTTGAGGTCCTTAAATGCAATCATATTGGTACAATAACAAATGGTCAATGTCACGTACCTTGGTATGAGCGTGAAGTAAAGAGGATGGCCTTCACTTGCTGCTTTTGTCCAAGCACCTCTGATGGTGGAACAGGCAGTGTAGGGGCAGAAAGGGGCACGAGTGCTGAAAGATGCAGGAGCTGCTGAAGATACCAGGACTGGCGATGCAGGCAACTGGATACAGGATTCAGTGGATGGAGATGGCCACCAGGGATAATGTTGACAGCAGAGGGAACAGCAGCAATGCAGAAGATTAGCAGGGTCAGGCCAAGCTGGTTGGTGACTTGTGAGCGGTCCAGTACAGGAACAGTAGGCACAAGCAGTGTCAAGACAAGCCAGGTCACAGCCTTGCAGACAGGACAGTACCGAATCAGAAGACAGAAGCAAGGTCAGATAACAAGCTGGGGTTGTAAGGGCAGGCAGAGATCAGCAGAATCAAGAGTCAAGCCGGGTCAACACAGGAAGCAGAATTAGCAAGGGCATGTGCCCGCTACACTGCGTGCACTGCATTATGTGCGTTCCAAGTGCAGGCGCATGATTGTACAGTTGGTGAATTCATCCTTGAGATGGTGTTGTGTGGCTGAGGCCTTAGGTACAGAATTAGTCTCACAGATTTATGGATGTGCTTATGTTTTGATAGTGCCTTTAAAGACCTTGAACCGAATACTACTTTAGATAAAGTGTGAATTGTGCAGCGCTAGAAGATAATAAAGTGCATGATATAAATATATATAAATATGTAAATATATAAAAAGGCTACCCATAAGCGCGGATCCACAATTTTTATTATTCAAGCGAATACTACTTTACTGGTATTATTCGGTATTTAACTGTTACTTTCTGTAATTACGCTGGGGCCATTTCATTCCATTTAAAAGCAGTCTTCCTTTTGTTGGTTTTAAGGCTATGGTTAAGGTTTGGTTGACATTTTGGAAGCTGGAGTATGTCTTCACTATATTATTGCAAGGAATTGTGTCCTTATCATATAGACATAACACAGCAGCTTGCATATTCTCTGTTCCCTTTTAAAAGAGAACTGAGGAAATTATCTCATGAATATTTATTAGCCATTTTTTAGGCGAATTGTACGGCTTTTATTTTAAGATGTATGCAAACTCGAATGAGCAGAGAAAATGTTTCAGGGATGATAAAGTGGACATATTAAAATTAAACATGCACATGTACTCTTAAGATTTCAACTACTAAAGTTATCTATTATGAAACACATAATGTGTTATTCTGCTAATGCTGTGCTCGCCGCTTGACAATCTGTATATGTTCCAAATGCAAAGTTGTATTTTACAGAGAATATTCCATAGCTATATCTATAGGTGCCTGTACTTTATACACGCAGCAGCTTTATTGTAGGGTCTTTCTAAGGTTTAAGTGGGCCTATATTCAAATCTAATCCACAAAACAGAAAGAGGATGGGAGCCCCACAGCTGGTTTAGCAAGCCCAGTTGATTATTATTTGCCACAGTATAATCAGAAGAGTAGCCAATGTGATTCAGAGGCTCACCGGTCCCCCTTCATCAGGACCAAGGAATAACATAATGTATACAATGACTGATATGTCTTTGTATACATTATACTATTCCCTAGTCTGGGTGAAGGGGGACCAGAGAGTCACCGAAACACGCTGGGTACTTTTCAGATTTTACTGTGCCAAATAAAAATCAACTGGGCTTCCTAAAACAATGTAGGAGATCTCATCCGCCTTCAATTTCATGCATCAGTTTTACGTTGACAGTTGTTGGTTTCATCGGTGAATAGAGAGCTGCCCTGTTGTTGAACCTGTGAATTTCTGTTTGAAGGGAAATTAAACCTGGGAGTTAAATCTTAAAAATTCATTTGAGTCCCTAACCATTAACAACAATGTAGCTTGTGCAGTGGTGTATTTAGTTTTTTTGCTACCCCAGGCAAGACAAAAATTGGGGAGCCCCTCCAATCTAAATTTGGCCCCCTCCTTCCTGTTTAAGACATTTTGCATAACCTGTCGGTTGCTGGACACAGTGCACACCCTGTATCCATCTTTCCACAGGTTGCACTATTAGCATAGCAGGGAAGTCGGGGTCTCAGGTGGGCTGTGCAGGATCTATGGCAGTCTGTGCAGGCTCTGTGGTGGCCTCTGCAGGGTCTCAGGTGGGCTGTGCAGGATCTGTATTGGACTGTAGGGGGTCTCAGGTGGGCTGTGCAGGATCTATATTGGACTGTACGGGGTCTCAGGTAGGCTCTACAGGATCTATGGTGGGCCCTGCGTGGTATGAAGTGGGCTGTGAAGGATCTCTGGAGGGCTCTGCACAGCCCACCATAGATCCTGCACAGCCAACCTGAGACCCCACACAGTCCACTACAGATCCCGCAGAGCCCACTACAGATCTTGCACAGCCCACCACAGATCCTGCACAGCCCACCTGAGACCCCACACAGCCTGTCACAGATCATGCACAGCCCACCATTGACCCTGCAGAGCCCACCATAGATCCTGCACAGCTCACCTGAGGCTCTCAGGTGAACTGTGCAGGATCTATGGTGGGTTTTGCAGAGTCTATGTTGGGTCTCAGGGCCCCTTTCCCTTCAGACATACTGCCCTGCAGCCTGCCTTTGGGACATCCGCTGTCAGCCCCAAGCCGCCCGGTGCTTCTCTTCTACCTCCGCCACCGGACTGCATCTCAATTGGCTCCCCTGCCTCCTCCTCCTCCAGTGGGCAGCTCTCTCATTAGACAGCCACTTGTGGGGCACTTTCCTGATTAGGCAGCTGAGGCTGCCGTATTCTGATCAGCCTGGCTCGCCTCACTGTTTTGGGGGTGGTGTTTTTTGCGCCTTGTTTACCTTGCAGTAGATACGCCCCTGAGCTTGTGTATCACTCATCTATAGATCCTTAAATCACCTCTGAATTGGCGCTGACACTTTCCTTCCTTCTAGAGGGTGGCTACTTTCATTCCCCATAGTCCCTGTGTGTGTTGTAAAGTAGTCACCACTCCAAACTCGCTCCTCTGATGGACTACAATCTCACATTTAGTTTTCTAATTTGTATTGAGATTGTAGTCCATCACGTGAGCGAGCTTGGACTTTACAACACATACAGGGTGGCTACAAACGTAGCCCCCCTCCAGAAGGAAGGACAGTGTCACCACCAATTCAGAGATGATTTGAGGATCTATAGCCGAGTGATATACAAATAAGATACATCTTCATTAATAGATAAGGTACTTGAATGTATTTTAAAATTTTCACTCCTGCGTTTAGTGCACCTGTGGGTCGCGACCCCGTCGGGGGTCGAATTACGTTTTGCCAGTGGTCGCCTAAAGACATCCCAACTCTCCTGGACGATCTGGGAGTCTTTAGCTGTTAGCGGCTCCCGGCCGCCTGGGAGAGAAACATTTTCTCCCGTAAAGGTTTACAATTGTGTTGCCCTGGTTTATTTTTTTTTTCTGACATCGGAGCGGCCGTCAGTCAGAAAAAAACAAAACAGCATATGAATGCATAGCTAGATTCCTATTGGCTATTTCACTTTAAAATAGCAAACTAGCTATTGCACCCACCCACTGCTGCTGTCAATCAGCAGTGGGGGACCTGACGTTCTCCATCAGGTCCTCTTCTAGTGATTGACAGCAGCAGAGGGCGGGTGCAATAGCCAGCTTGCTATTGGCTATTGCAAATTGAAATAGCCAATAGGAATCTAGCTATGCATTCCTATGCTGTTTTTTTATTTTCTTTCTGACAGACGGAGGCCGGCGGCCCCTATGTCAGAAAAAAAACAGAGGAGGGAAAGGTTTACTCTGCTCGATCAAGCAGACTAAACCTTTCCGGGAGAAAGTGTTTCTCTCCTGGGCGGCAGGGAGCCACTATCAGGAGCTAGCAAAATGACAGTGATGAAGGAGCGACGAAAATAATTTTACTGTTAGGGGTCGCCACAACTTGGGCAATATTATCAAAGGGTCGCGGGACTAGAAAGATTGAGAACCGCTGGTTTAGTGTCACTTTAAACTGAGGTCCAGTGTTCCATGAATGCCTTATTTCTTTATATTCATATCTATTAAAGATTTTATGTATAGTTTTGCTAGGATGGATAAAAATGCATTTAAATCCTTTATCTATAGTTATGAGGGACTGCATTTTTTTTGCATTGCTGTTTGCCTTCATGAATATGTCTGATTATGCAATTATTTTTAACAGCAAGTGACTGCAGAAGGGAGTGGAGGGAGTGGGATGATGGGTGGGATGCAGTTTTTGGATTGTAGAAGTAACAGCAGCTATTGTGCCTCATTTACACACATTGGATTTTATTCAGTGCCAGAGCTGATTCACAATGTGTCTTTATTACACAAGGTACACATACATGCTCAGAGCTTGCTGCTGGAAGCCCGTTACAACGTACAGACTTATTTCTTGAAGGCAAACAGCTCGATAAACCACTGAAATCACATATAGCAATAAAGTTAAGTGAAAAAAAAAATAGGAAAAAAATGAAAAAAATGAAAATGTTTCCCCCCCAAAAAATGTTTAAGTTACACATAAAAAAGAATTAATTTATTTTTTTTTAAATCCCCATCCATACATGCACGCATGTAAACATGCGTCAGGTGCGCATAGCTGTGAAAACGACAATTGCGTCCATTACGCTGCACATGTTACATATCGCCGCGAACGTCGCAGTGAGAGCAATAATTTTAAGGTCATCAATCACTGATAACACTAAACTGATGAGCGGTAAAAGCTTTTAAAGCGCTGCCTATGGTCAATTTTGGGTATGCTAGTTGTTTGCGATTTTGCGGGTGCGCGCAATTTTTAAGCTTGACATATTCGGTGTCTATTTACCTGACGTGACCCCGTCTTTTATATTTTACCAAGAAATTGGGGTAATAATAAATGTTTTATAACATAATGTAAAAAAAAAAAAAAATCAACATTTTCAGTAATTTTTCCTGAATATAGTAAAAAATAAACCCCCCAGTGGTGATTAAATACCACCAAATAAAAAAGCTCTATCTGTCCCCAAAAAATGGTATAACATTAATTTCAGTACAGCGTTGCATGACGGAATAAACGTCAGTCAAAGTACCGCAGCGCTGAATACTGAAAAATGGCCTGGCCAGGAAGGGGGTGTAAACACCTGGTCAGCAAGTGGTTAAAAGTAACCCTGCCGCTCCGTGTAGACAGTGAGAGGGGAGAGCTGTGCTGCGCTGCGCTGTGCTGTGCTGTGCTCATCCTCTCTCACCTGAAATTATTATAAAAAATAAACAATAAGATAAAAAAATTATAAAAAAGTGAATAAGATAAATAAAAATCTAAAACAAATGTAATTGATAAAAAAAGAAATAAATAAAAATTGTAAAAAATAAGAAGAAATCATTAAATAAAAAAGTGATAAAAAATGTTACAAAACTAAAGAAACAGTTAAAAAAAATGTAAACTAACCCCGCCGCCATGCCAACTGGTTGCCATTCTCCATTGATGGGAAGAGGGGGGGGGCATATTGCGGAACCTGGCCTTGGGGCGGCAGAGAGAGTAAATCCGGCCCTGGTAATGTCCCATACATCTTCAGATCCATATAGTTATTTCAAGAAAGATTTCAGTCTGATAGCCGCCTGAAAGATTGGCGTCTCATTCCAACAGTTTCATGCTGACCATGTACTGTACAGGCATCAATTTTTCATACCATCAGCTGCTTGATCCCCTCGTTTATTTCAGTTGGCTGTCTGCAGTGATTATCTGATGCAGCAATGCAAAAATCACTGTAATCAAATATAAATATAATACGATTTTCTGCTTTTTTGTGAATTCCTGGCCTAGGCAGAGCCTGCTGCTACTTTTGTCCTTCCATCCCTTCAACATGGTCTGCTTGTGGCCACCTCACCTGGTGATCTTCCAAATAGGAAGGCAGACTATAATAATATGCAGTGCAGATGCCAGCCAGTCCCGTGGGGTAGCCAGCAGCCTGCTCCTTCCTGCCACACAAAGACTGCTCTCAGACTGCACTGGGATGCAATCTTGTCCTTCTGCCTCTGCAAGCTGGCAGGGGCTCAGGAGGACCAGTGGTGATGGAGGCAGTGGTGGGTCCAGGTCCCAGAGTGTGTTGTTGGGCCATGTAGATATCATCAAGGGTGGGCTAGACCTTCTGCATCCAGGCATGCTGGAAGTGGATGTGGCCAATGAATTTTAAGGCAAAAAGCTTTCCCCCTTATTGGGAATTGAGCTGACAAAATCACAATTATATGTGCTAGAGTATCTACATTAAAGGAGGACTATGGGGTCAGTGTTTTTCCCCATAGTTCTCAGCTGGCTCTGCCTATCTAGAGGTCAGCTGTACCCGCCCCCTCCCCCGTCCGTTCTGCCAGTCAGCGCTGGCAGATCGGAGCGGGGAGAGGGGAATCCAGCCCCTCCCCTGTCACGGCAGAGAGCCGTGACAGGATCGAGAGGTGAGCGAACCCGGTATGTGTTCGCTCACCTCCCGATCTACTGAGCCGACCTGTGACCGTCTCATTGTCACAGGTCGGCTAGAACTTTGAGGTGAGTGAAAATCACTCATCTCATAGTTCTCCTTTAAGGCTGGATAAAATCTAGCACCTCCCAACGGCGCTCCGAGCTGGCTTTTCCCCCAAAATGCGTTAGCTGCATCTGATTTTCTAAAAGACTTTTTGAGTGATACGATCGATCATTTGTACTAAGCACTCCTAAATACACATCCAAGAACCGAATGTATTTGTTGTCTCTGTTTTGTATCTGTCGAAGTGCTGCAACTGTAGGTCAGGGCGCTCCCAAGGGTCCTGTTCAATGCATGTGAACATATGAGGGTGTGCGATATAAATACTCATCCCTAATGCACAGCCTTTAGTTCCATCCATCTATACGACAGTCTTTTACCTCCCTGTATTTATTGCGGATGCATTCGGAGCAGTTATCTTGCGAGCCAGCTACCTCTCCCAAGAGAACAGTGCCTGGAATGAATTCTAGAGATCCATCTCGAGCTGCTCATTAATTCTTGTGACTTTTCAGTCCAAGGGGATTCTATCAGTTACCTGTGATGTTTTCTGACACCGAATCTCCACTAGTAGCAGAGAAGTCTACCACTGACAGCTGCACAAAGACTGAATTCTAATCCTCCTGTAGAACTCTCAGGAAAGGCACAGTATATCCCTGCCTAATAGGCTCGCTGTGCAATTACAGGTTTCAGTCAACAGCTCGTGGTTCAAGCGGGTTTCAGACGGTCTGTGACTTTTATTGCAAATGTTTTGTTCTACATTTAAGGAAAATGGAAAAGTATCCGGAAAGTCTGCTTTTAAAAAAAGACAAAAATGTAGGAGGGCCTGTTCATGCTATGAGTGTTATAAAGCACTGTGCACCTTTGTTAGCGCTGACGCTGATGAGACATGGATATGAGAACATTCAAGGTACATCCTTGTTGCGTTGTGGTGCATTGGCCCACACCCGTAATGGCACGCGATAACGATCATTGGGTTAAGGCAGCCCATTAATTGAGTAATAGGTTGCCAATGCATTGCAATGAATAATAATTTTTTTTTTAAAAGCGCATGACCCATTTATAGCAATGGAGTGCAGCACCATAAACAGCATGTGCAGTGTGGTATGCTACAGGACATTGTGCATTACTGCAATGCCCAAGTGTGAGTGCAGAAGGAGTGTGAGTCCAGAAGGAGAGTGCTTGTTATGTGCAAAACAATGCCAAAATGCATGTACCTGTATTTTTCATGTGCTCCTATTGAAGTCTATGGGGCAGAAAATGTACCAACAAAAGCACATGCGACTTTTTCCAAGCCACATGGCAGTACAATGCATTGGTGTTAAAGGCTTCGTTTCCTTTTTTTTTTGGTCGGATTATTTTATTAACAATTGAAAGAAAAAGTTGGAGAATTACAGGCGACGACCACAGCGACCACCCTTTCTGCGGGTGCTGTCTGAAGGTATAGGGGTCACATCCTCAATCCGGACTATTTTCATGCCAGAACGAGCCAGGGCTCTGAGTGCAGACTGGGCACCAGGGCCAGGGGTCTTGGTCCTATTTCCTCCGGTGGCACGCAGCTTGATGTGGAGAGCTGTGATGCCAAGCTCCTTGCACCTCTGAGCGACATCTTGAGCAGCCAACATAGCGGCATAGGGAGAGGACTCATTTCTGTCAGCCTTGACCTTCATTCCACCAGTCACACAGCAGATTGTTTCTTTGCCAGACAGCTCAGTCACATGCACGAAGGTGTCATTGAAGGAAAAGGCGCTTTGTTTCCTTTTAGGACCATGTTTTATGTTATACCCATTTTTAGGGTGTAACATGAAACAGGGTCACATCGCAAATCCCCCCACTGCCCCCCACCTAGCTGAATTCTTCTCCCTGCAGGTATGGATGCGTGCCCTTCGATGCAGAGAGTCTGGTCCTGTACGGGTATGCAATTATGGGTCGGCGTGTACCCGCATGCAGTCACGTCCTGTCATTGAGTTGAACAGGTGGCTTCACACACACCAGCTGTTCCTCCCATTCACAGGTTTCTGCGTCAACGCATGCATGGCCATTTGTGAATGAGCCCTATTTGTCAATGCATAAAAAGCACCATGAGCCCTCTATAAAATGAACATGTGACTTTCACCATGGAAAGGGAGTCATCTTGATTTGGGGGCCCCTGCAAGCCTTGCTTTGACCAGTGAGGTTGACCCATCATTTCCCAACAAACTCCAGTGGGAAGGGAGCCATCTTGGTTTTGGGGCCACTGCAAGCCTTGCTTTGACCAGTAAGGTTGACCCATCATTTCCTAACAAACTCCAGTGGGAAGGGAGCCATCTTGGTTTTGGGGCCCCTGCAAGCATTTCCTTGACCAATAGGGTTGACCCATCATTTCCCAACAAACTCCATACAGATTCGCAACACACTGATGCGAATCGACTCACAAATTTCTAACAGCTATTCTTCAGCTCCTCCAGCAGCTCTTCCGTTGGCATTGTATAGCGGCTGTAATCCATTTTTTATCTGATTGAAAATGTTTGCCTTTTTTTTGTGTGCGAATGCCAAATGATTTTTAGTAATTACATTATCTGGACTGGCAGCTCCAGCCTATTATGAGTAGAAGTTGTGTGGTAAAACTAGTAATTAAGAGACAAAGGAGGAATCCGTGGAGAATAATTGTTTCCTATAGTGCTGGTAGGAACAGTAACTGTAATGATCTCACTGAGACACTGGACACGGGTCGGGTAAGCGAAAGGAGGCTCTGGAAACGGATTACTTCTATAGAATACAAGTGCAATTCATGAATGCCTCCCCTATAACACAATTCATTATGGTATAAGTACTGCGCGGGTAATCGGCGGAAATCATTTCATTTATGGAAAATATTGTGCACATGGAAAAGATTAAAATGTAAAGTGGGTGACTGAATCACACATTATTAACTTAAAGGTACACATCAGTCATAAATGTAAAAGAGGCTTTGGAAGATATACAGAAAGCTCATTCTACCTGCACTGGGTTTAGGATTTCCATTTGGGTACTGCTATCAGGCTGAACATCCATGCATAGACTTCTAGACTTAGAAAGAAATTGAACAAGGTCCTCCATCCTCATTAAACAGTGCAGATAGATCAATCTTTCCTTCCAGGCTATTGTATTCAGTGGGAGGGAAACCCACAGCTCATAACTGGAGCTGGTCAGTGGTCCTATCCACCTTGTGATCTGGGAACCCTCCTCATGTATCACTTCCCCCTCCCTTTTAGATTGTAAGCCCTCAGGGGTAGGGCCCTCCTTACCATCTTGTCTTGAATTGTATTGTGATTGTAATGTCTGCCCTATATTGTAAAGCGCTGCGCAAACTGTTGGCGCTATATAAATCCTGTATAATAATAATAACCCCCTTTCTCTTACCTGTTTGTAATGCAGATGAGGTTTTCTCAAACACACCCAGTAATAAGAGGTCCCTACACTCATCAGAGTCAACCTGGAAAGTTAAGGCTGATACACAAGTAGAGAGGGAGGAGGTTTTACAGAGCAGATTTAGGAAGCAGGCCCAACCATGAAGGGCTCTCTGGAATATGGATACCATCTAATTAAGATGGACGTTCTGACATGGATAAAGCTGCAGTCAGCTCTACAGTCCTAGGAGCAGCATGATGCTGACCCTGAAACCAAACTTACAGCTATGAAGCTAGTCCCATCCCTTTCTTGGCAAAGGGAGGCTTGCAGACAGATTAGGCTGTATCAGAACATATAGTATACTAGTCATTGTGTATTGTTGGTCATTGGCAGCTTGGCTACAGAGCTATAGGTCTGACTCTTCAGGAGGTTGTGCTGGACCCCTACAGAGAGACCACTGCTTCACTACAGAGGAGAAGGATGCTTTTCTGCAGCATCCTGGCAAATGACAGGCATTTCTACTCCATGGCTGCTTTCTAAAGAAAGAAAATGAACTGTCTGACTTTGTACACATTTTGTTTTGATGTGCCTAAAATGTTTTAAACTTGAAGTTAAGTTTGGTTTTAAAAGTACCGTATATACTCGAGTATAAGCCGAGATTTTCAGCCCATTTTTTTGGGTGAAAAGTGCCCCAAAATGCCTTTTTAAATTGCATTAAGATGGCAAAGCTTATACTGCATGTTTGCAATTGGTTTTACATATACGTTAAAGGGTACCTATGCTAAAAAACGAAAACTTTCCATAAGTCCATAATAATATTTCCATAAGTTCTATCCCACGCCTAATAAACATATCCATCTAGAAGATTGTAAATGTTCATAGGATGCACCAACACAATTTCACTAAGTCCTGTGAGCATGCACTTCCTTGTATTATAACTCTCACAGAGCTTGCCTTCTGAACTGCAACTCCACATCTATACAATGTAACATTATCATTGCTTGCTGGAAGCAATGCATGGTGGGATATGTATTCTTGAGAAATGGAAATGACCTCACATGAAGCAGCAGGGAAAGAGATGCAAAGCACATTGGGGATCTGGGAAGTTGATGAAAGTGATGGGCAGATAGAAGGAAGCACTCACTACATAAAAGGGATTTTTTCAAGTAAGCCGTGATTGTATTATCAGAAACAACTCCATTATGTATTCCTATTACAATGCTGATGTTACAACAGGATAGTACATTCTGGGACTTTACAACTCCTTTAAACATCGGTATAGGGATCACTTATACAAATTGCACGTTATACTATATTGTTTCTTTGTTTTATATTTTCATGGAATGTGCCCTGTCTGGAGTTCTCATATTAGTAGTAGAACTGTTTTATTTGATTGCCTATTACACTGCACTGGGGGGGGGCTCTGCTCCTCTGCACCAATATAATGAGTGCTGGTTATATGACAGTCCAGAACCAGCTCTCGGGTCTCTCATCTGCTACTGGCTCCCCTCTATTAATCTTCAGCACTCCTATTATGCTGGCTGGTTGATATTTTTGCTGATGTCAGGATTTTTCGAAAAAGGGCAAGGTGATTAATAACAAGTTGGAATGGGGACGCGCCAACCAATCACTGCATCGGTAAAGGCGCCCAATAAACAACATTAAAACATGATTTAAGTCCTTTAAAGTCCAACTCCGGGCACAATCTTATTAACCAGTTATACATTGCACTACCGCAAAAGCATCCCCACGTCATACTTTATTCTATATCCAGCTAATCTGTCTGTGTTCATGCTGGGATTGTACTTTCAGGACAGGACTAGAGCTCAGTGCAAGGAAAGGTTACCTGCCATGGGATTCATTGGTGCCTGGTATCCCTTAAAAGAGAACTATGGGGTAAGTGTTTTCCCCATAGTTCTCTTTAGGGTCACGGGAGGACATAAACTAACCTCCTCCCGTGACCCAAAGCTCAGTATACTGACAGCGCCACAGCTGGGTCAGATCCCGACAATACTGTCTGGATCCACCCAGCTGCGTGAGTGACAGCTGGCTCTGCCTATCTAGAGGCAGAGCCAGCTGTACCCGCCCCCTCCCCTGTGCGTTCCTCCATTCAGCACTGGAGGATCGGAGAGGGGAGGGGGGAATCCCTGCGGTGAGTGGTGACTGACAGTGACCGCTCTCTGCAGGGAGACGATTGGGAAGTGAGCAGATCGCTGCATGTTTCTGCTCACTTCCCGATCAATAGAGCCGACCTGTGAAAGCTTCTTTGCCACAGGTCGGCTCTAACTATGAGGACGAGTGAAACACACTCATCTCATACTTCTCCTTTAAAGTGTAACTCCACTTTTGTTGAGAAAAACTCAGTCATCTCTAGGTGATCAATGTACACAGATTTTAACAAACTTTGTTGCAGATTTCTACCTGTTTCTGTCCTGGCGGAGAATCCCATGTGCTCAGCATGTCTCTGGCAGAGAATCCCATGTGCTCAGCATGTCCCTGTCAGATAATCCCATGTGCTCAGCATGTCCCCGGCGGAGAATCTCATGTGCTCAGCGTGGCTCTGGCAGAGAATCCCATGTGCTTAGCATGTCTCTGTCAGATAATCCCATGTGCTCAGCATGTCCCCGGCGGAGAATCTCATGTGCTCAGCATGTCCCCGGCGGAGAATCCCATGTGCTCAGCATGTCCCTGGCGGAGAATCCCATGTGCTCAGCATGTCCCTGGCGGAGAATCCCACGTGCTCAGCATGTCCCTGGCAATGTGTACATGTCTTTGTCTCTAGCAAAGTGTTTTCTGTTCTCAGTGTGTCCCCATCAGAGGATCCCATATGCTCAGCATGTCATGTGTGTATGACTGTTCTGGACATTAGATTGTAAGCTCCAGGGAGTGATGTATACAGTTTCACATTCACTGTAATATAATATATAATAGTAATCTGTACCTTCTAAATACCAGTCTGGGAAACCCGAATGTGTTTATGAAGAAGATTAAATCATTTGATAAATAAATCATCTGACTCTTCACATTTTGCAGGCTCTGCTGAAGTGTAACTTCCCCTCTGTGTACTGCGGTGTCAGGAGATCCTCCGTGCTTTATGTATATTTATGAGGCTGGAAGATCACCTGCAGCACAAATCCTTATTTTATATTATTTAGGAAACAGGCATTCCATAGAGCCCAATGAAGACACAAGAACCAAGACACCAATATAACTGCTTCAATTACTGCAGCAAACATACATATTTATGATACTTTTATGGTTTCATGAGCTGCATTCTAGTATTTAAACATCTTGGAAGAGCCAGACTTGTAACCATTACTATGGTATTGAACTTGTTTTATACTTAATCAAATATAAGTTGATGGAATGGTAACCAAACAGGAACTTCAAATAAATTGATTGATCAATTATTCCTTGAGTTTGTTTAGCTAATTAAAAAAAAAAAAGGAATTTATAAGCTTGATCAAACATCCAGAACAGAACCTACATAAAATAATTAAAAAAATACATCAATACAATGTACAGCTGGAATAAAACCGTGCTGAGTGTACGGCTGTATCAGACAGCTACCAGGAAGGACAGGTGCTGCATGTGATTAGTACGCAGCCCCTGTCCTTCTCTATGGGACTATGCGGCCTTACGCCCCCCTGCGCTCACCTCAAGTCCGAGTCCGTGCTGGTGCGTGTTTTCTGGCTCGGATGCAGACAGGATCCATGCTGTCAGCGTACAAGTACGCTCACCCGCACGGACGTTCAGGGTGGGTGAGCGTAGGGTGGCGTACGGCCGTGTAGTCCCATAGAGAAGGACGAGGGCTGCGTACTAATCACACGCAGCACCTGTCCTTCCCAGGAGCTGAGCGATACGGCCGTGCACGCAGCACGGAGCTGTACGTGCCAGCCGTTTCTAGTGTGAATGAGGGCTAAATGATCCGATCATCTTCTTCTTCCCTGTAGTTTTCAGCAGTCCCTCCAGCACTAGTGTCGGTCTCTGATCCAGCGCTGACTGCTGTGTCGTCTGTGTCCCATGGAGTCTGTACAGGTGCACGTTGCCTGCATTGGCTTACCTTGCGTCTCGACTCATCTCCCGGCCGAAGATCTCCACTGTGCATGTGCCCGCCCCATCATCCTTTGTGGCTGCCCGAGACTTTTCAGATCTTCGGACGGAAGCGCGCGGCGGAGACACAGGTAAGTTTAAACCTTTTTCGGAACTTTTTATTTTTAAAAATGTTTTTGCATATATCTACCACTTGCTAACCGTAGATATATGCAGGAAAAAAAACCGCTGAGGGATTAAATATACTTTAAATCCTAAAACTTAATTCAAGTACCTTAACTATGAACAAAAATGTATCTTATTTGTGTATCACTCGGCTGTAGATCCTCCAATCATCTCTGAATTGGTGCTGACACTGTCCTTCCTTCTGGAGGGGGGCTACCTTTGTCCCCCATGATCCCTGTGTGTGTTGTAAAGTGGTCACCGCTCCAAGATCACTCCTGTGATGGACTAGAATCTCAATACAAATACTAATTGTGAGATTATAGTCCATCACTGGAGTGAGCTTGAAGCGGTGGCTACTTTACAACACAAACAGGGACCATGGGGAACAAAAGTAGCCACCCTCGGCTAAAAATCAGCCATACATCTGCTGCCTTCTGCTGCCTACGGTCAGCCAAACATGCTCTGCATGTTCGGCTGTCCTGAAGTGCAGAAGTTCTCGCTTCTCGGCCTTTTGGCTAAGATCAAGTGTAGTATCTGTTCTTATCAGTTGTTGGAGGGGAAAGGATGCTGCCACCTATGGAAAGGGGTGGATGTGTCCTAGTACCCTCTGACGTAAAGGTGGGTGCTGGAGGGGGTTCGGTCCACTGCTAGTTGCGTCAGGCCCTGAGTGTCGGGTAGACCCTAGACAGTGGGAGGGGCCCTGAAGGCACTACCTTCTGATGTGAGCGGAGAACCACAAGGTCTGGCCGGAGGGTTGGGAGGGGGCAGAGCCCGTGGTGTTGTGCCCCTGGAGGTGGCGTCCAAGGGGTGCTCAGGAAGTCACTTGGGTGTGGGACCCCACATGACTCACTGTGCACATGGACACACACCACATTGCATTTTCTGCACAACGCCTCTGAGACAGGCCTTATGGCTAGTCCGGGGCAATATTTTTGCACTCTGGCCCCTAGGGTCTGTCAGCATGGTGCACTGGCACTCTTTATTTATTTATTGGCACTTTTTGTGTTTTTGTAAATTTTGACCCACAGATTGCTTAGGGTGCAGGTTCCTTCGGGGCCTATTCCCAATGCTGGAGAGGAGGTTCTGTGCCCTAATATAGGGTTCTCTGCCTCCTCCCAACCAGGGGGTCTCTCTTCGGGAGAGCCCCCTACCTAGTACTGGGGGGGACCTGTTCCGGGCTCTTAAAAAAATTAAAAATAAGGATTTCGACTCAGCTGATCCTACATCTGGATCGGCTGAGTCGAAGCTCCGGCAGCTCACTCGCTGCCGTTCGCTCCTATTCTTAAAGGGGCTGAGCGGCAGTAATGAATGGGACTTTACAACTCCTGCAGATTTTTCTTTGTAGCCCCACCTGCTGGGGAAACCTGTCATCGCTATAAGACTTATAAGTATTACTTATAAGAGGTATGGATCTCGTTGACAGGCTATTGCTGTTGCTTACAATGGACTGTGTTAGCCATGCTGACCCATTTGTGCTGCCACACAATCCCCTTCAGATAGGAGATTTCCACATTTCCAGAAAAACCTCTTTGCAAAAATTATAATAAGCCTTCTTAGCTCCCAGCATGTACTGTATTAGCTTCTGTGAATCTAGCACTACTAAGTGCCAGCATGAAGCATACAATTAGCATACTTCAATCTATATACCCCATGTTCTATAATCTTCACTTCTATGAGTACTTACATTTCACAGTCAGGATACAATGTGCCCCCAAGGAGTTGGCTAGATCAATGGATTAAAGTCCAGATAATGGCCGGTGTATTATTCATTCACGTGTTATAAAGATGGCCACTTACAACACACAATAGCCAGCACAAGGGTAATAATTATCCCACTTGCAGCATGCATAGAAGGCAGATCTGCAATGCTGAATGCCAGCAATATATGAGGTGTCACTTGATGGAGATAAATGGCAAAGATAAATAATTCATCACTGGAGCACTTTTCTAGAGGACCACAATAGACAACACTAGCATGTTGCCTTTCTTTTCTTGGAGAAAGTTGGAGACAAATGTATTGAAGCATGAAAACAATAAAACTAAGTTGTAAGGAAGTTGCCTCTTAAGGCAACAGGAAGCTGAAACACATACAGTATGTAGGAATTGTTTCACATGGCAAAATGTGAACAGTTCTGCTCGTTTTTCTGTATGAGGGATGAGCTCAGGTTCGGATCGAACCCAGTCCAAACCTCAGCTGCTCCAACCATGGATTGAGCTTCTCCGAACATGGATTGAGTTCCTCTGAACATGGAAGGAAACTTCTCCTTCTGTCACCCAGTCAGCTGTGGCAAGGGAATGCCGTGGCTTCACATAAAATAAGGGGCAGGATCCAGGCTGTAACAGATCACGGGGCCCCATAGCAAAAATGTGTTGGGGGCGCCCCTGATGACCTCTCTCTGCTATGAGGAAGATGCCAAGATCCCAACTGCAACCACTCCAACCCTTAATGATACAGCATAGTATTATCATTGCATATTCTATGTTTAATTTGCCTGCTTCCACCCCCAGGCACCATTGCATGCCTCATAGCAGCTTCTTGGGCTGCTATGGCTATAGTTACGCCACTGGGCAGGATGCAGTAAGGTCCTGCCCAGTGACCTTACATGGCTATATTTGCTCATTGACATTAACCTAATATGGCCATAGAAGGTCAATGATGTCAGCACAAACATTCTGCCCCTTTGTTTCTTGTGTAGCTTCTGGGCAGGGAATGCCCAAGCCAGTAGCTTATTTGGTGGATGGCCCAGGAGCGCTCTCTTGTTCGAACCCGGTCCAAACCTGAGCTCATCCCTATTCAGCATGTGTATAGACAACTTTATTATTATTACCTTCGGTGCAGATGCCGTACCACTCAGCCGATCCAACATTTAGATAGGTTGAGCTGAAGCTCCGGCAGTTCACTCGCTGGCGATTGCCCCTATTCTCACAGGGGCCGAGCGGCAGTGAGTAAATAGCGGCATTCGGCTTAGCTTTTCTGCACGCTACCTCCAAGGTAACTAGCAGAATACAAAAATGAAAAAAAAAAAAAAGATTGTTAAAAAATTATTTAAATAAATGTAAAAAAAATGTAAAAAATTTTAAGAAAATAATAAAAAAAATTAAGAAGAAAAAAGAAAGAAAAAGAAAACAGTGTGGGGTCCCCCTCCCAAACCATGCCAGACCCTTTAGGTCTGGTAGGAAAGTTGGA
>NW_017307187.1:390041-413276 GCF_000935625.1 Nanorana parkeri
TGTTCCTATGCCAATGTGGACAAGGGCCTCTTCCCCATAAGCCCTGGGGTGTTGGTTGTGGGGTTCTGCGGGCAGGGGGCTTATTTGCAATGGGTGCTCTCAGGTGTGCCCCCCCCTTGTGAATGAGTAAGGGGTACCCCTATCCATTCACTAAAGGGTTAAAAAAAAATGAGTCCAGACTTATAGAAAAAAAATGTTAACTGAAAAAAAATGCAGCAAAGGATTTTGACAATTCTTTTATTGTAAAAAAAAAATCCAAAATGGATCCAACGACGCAATCCTAAGGTTAATCACGACGTCCAACATTGTCCACGGCGACGACTTGGGGGAATTTTTTTTAAATCCGACGCCCGCCGTCCCGACCACACGCAACAAACTCTTGCCGCAGAATTCCGGAGGTGTGGGACAAAAGGTGCACCGGCAGCCCCCTTCTCAGCTGAGTCTCCAGTCAGGTACGTGATAATTGTTTTCTGAATCTCTGTCCAGAAAAAAGTTCTCAATTCCTCCTGATTTCACTAACGTCATGTTTGTCTTAAGGCCAATGCTGCCGAAATGATTGAGGTCACAGATTTCCAGGAAACTAGTATTTTCTGTAGGTGGTCAGAAATATTCCTTTTAAGGGTATGTAAAGCCATTTTTCTATTTTAGGATGTTGTAAGATAGAGCTAGTCCCTGGTCAAGTTTTTTTCCCCCTGTCTCTGTCCCTTCAAGCAAATTTCCCTTCACTTCCTATCCCAGATACACAGTAGAAGGAAGTAAGAGGATATCCCTTTAAAGAGAGGGCATAGAGAGAGACAGTTGTCACCAGAACAATTTCCTCCATTGGAAGATTTCCCCCCCACCGTGTTCCTGTGACAACTGCAAAATTTAAGATGTTCTATATTATCTGCACCAGAGACAGCAGTCGCCAGGACCAATGACGGTGAATCTCCACAGACAGCAATGAACCGTTTCCTAGTGTAAAGCTGCCTATACACCAGTAGAATTCCATTTATAAGGAAATTCTGAACAATTATTCATCAAAGCATTTGATGGAACCATAATGGACTTGGAAAATGTTGCATATTTAGTTTGATTGCCATGCCAATGTGTTGAATTCTATTTCGGGATGCACATAGGTAATGTAATGCTAAATATTCTAGAATAATGAAGGAAAAGAGTCTATTTTTCATGTTTCATCTTCTTGCATAGGCGTCATCACATGAGGAATTACTGCATATTGTAAACGTACTGTATTAAAGGAGAACTATGGGGTCAGTGCTTTTCCCCATAGTTCTCCCCAGGGCCACGGGAGGACACAAACAAGCGTCCTCCCGTGACCCAAAGCTCAGTATACCGCAAGCTACAGCTCGCGGTATACTGAAACCGCCGCAGCCGGAACAGATCCCGACATTACTGTCGAGATCCACCCAGCTGCGTGATTGACAGCTGGCTCTGCATATCTAGTCCCCCGTCCGTTCCGCCAGACAGCGCTGGAGGATCGTGAGTGACAGTCACGGCTCTCTGCAGGGACATGATCGAGAAGTGAGCGAGCGACAGTATGTGTTCGCTCACTTCCTGATCTATTGAGCCAACCTGTGACAGTTTATTTGTCACACGTTGGCTCAAACTATGAGGTGAGTGGTTTTCACTCACCTCATAGTTCTCCTTTAAACTACCCACTGCAATGCCATCCTGCATACGCTAAGCACAGAACTTGTATTGATCTTTTATACATTCCTATAACATTTACAATAGTTTATCCGAATTAATATTCATTTGTTTGAATGAAAGTTCCACTTCTGGATTAAAGTTTTTCAAGCACATGCGCATTACAATGATTTTTTTTCCAGCTGGAACCGCATTCACAATTAGAATTTTGCTTGTTCAGATAGGAATTGAGAAAAAACAATTGCAATCCTTCCCTTATTTATCTTACTATGCACGAAAATAATTGCTGATTTGTCTATTAGAAAATTAAAGGAACGTTCTGAAAATAAAAACATTCAAACAAAATTCTACTAGTGTATGGCCAGTTTAACAGTCCTTTGATTTTTACTCTGTAGTCCTGCTGGTGCCCAGGTACTTCTGGTGTGAATTTTCTCATTGTTTGCTTTACAGGTGCACTGAAATGAAAATTTCAAAAACGAAATAAAAAAAATGTCAGGCCGAAACCGAAAATGTATTTTTTTTGTAACTTTTTCTAATTCTTTAAATATTTTTTTATAAACGTTTTAGGACCTGTACATTGTAAGATTGGCCTCTTTTAAGTTAACTATATTCGCCGATCGTGATCATTTGTGTACATGTTATTCACTATTCTGTGATTTCTACCAGCACTTTGTAGATTAATATTCATGTTCTATTATCAATTTTTTTATTTGTTGCAAGTAGGTAAATATTGGGAGTTCTGTACATAATTGAGATTTATGCAGGAGAATGTATATTCTAATACAGCAGTTTAGATAATAGGTTCACAGAATTAGTATTTTTATATCATTTGTATTTATTCATGTATTTATTTATTTATTCATTCATTCACCTATTTATTTATTGCCCTATCCACAGCGCAGGATTTCTGTTATCTAGCTTTATCCAGTGAATGGTTCAGCACATTGCTCCATACAATTTCAGATGCATTGTGGATATTCTAGCCATGGACAGGCATGCCAGCAGCTCACTCTCCCTCCATCTCAGACAACTGTCCATATGAAAATCTTCTATGTCTTCAGCAAACTGTGAAATTTCTGTTCTTGGAAAAATTATGCTGAAAATTGAAATGTATTGCTTATCAAAAATGGCCACAAAAACCCCTTAAAAAGTGATTACTGATGAGACAAATGTTCAATGCAACACTAAACTCAGGAGTTACATCTTAAAAATACATTCAAGTCCCTTAACTATTAACAAAAATGTATCTTATTTGTGTATCTCTCGGCTGTAGATCCTCAAATCATCTCTGACTTGGTGCTGACACTGTCCTTCCTTCTGGAGGGGGACTACTTCTGTTCCCCATGGTTACTGTGTGTGTTGTAAAGTAGTCACCGCTCCAAGCTCGCTCCTGTGATGGACTACAATCTCATATTTAGTTTACTAATTTGTATTGAGATTGTAGTCCATCCCGGGAGTGCGCTTGGAGCCCCCTCCAGAAGGAAGGACAGTGTCAGCACCAATTCAGAGATGATTTGAGACATCCCAGCAAATCAGCCTGGAGCCGGCTTCAAAGCCAATCAGGAAGCCGAGAGGCGGGTCATTACCCACTAAAGTACTAAAGTGCTAATTTTCCCCCAGGGTCCATAGCGCAGCAGCTTTTATACTGTACCTACCCACAAGCGCAGATTTTACAATTTTCTATTCGGGTCATTACCCACTGCCTGACTTTCTGATTTTCCTGATTAGCCGGGAAGCTGGCTCATGCTGTTTGGCCAAACAGCATGGGGTCGGCTTCCCGGGCCAATCAGGAAGCCGGGCCACGAGCCATTACTAGTGGCCCAGCTTCCTGATTGGCCGGGAAGCCGGCTCCGTGTTCCCTCGAGGCACTGCTGGACAGAGGAAGGTATTGACTACAATCTAAATACAAATGAGTCCATCACAGGAGCAAACTTGGAGCTGTGAGTACTTTACAACACACACAGGGATCATGGGGAACACAAGTAGTCACCCTCCAGAAGGAAGGACAGTGTCAGCACCAATTCAGAGATGATTTGAGAATCTACAGCCGAGTGATACACAAATAAGATACATTTTTGTTAATAGTTAAGGTGCTTTAATGCATTTTTAAGGTTTAACTCCTGAGTTTAGTTTACTTTAAACACTTGAAGACCGGGGTGTTAAACCCCCTTCCTGTCCAGGCCATTTTTCAGCATTCAGCGCTGCGGTACTTTGACTAACATTGATTCAGTCATGCTTCGACGTACCAAAATTATTTTTCTATCATTTTTGTGGGACAGATAGAGCTTTCTTTTGGTGGTATTTAATCACCACTGCGGGTTTTTATTTTTTACTACATTAAGGAAAAATTACCGAAAATATTAAAAAATAACCTGTTTTCCCCACGTTGAGCTATGAAACATTGCACATAAATAATCTGGCACTGCTGGCAATCAGCACTCTGACAGACTGATAGGCTGACACTGCCGTCAATCAGGACTCTGACTGGACTGGCATGCTGGAACTGTGAAATCAGGACTCTGACTGGACTGGCATGCTGGAACTGTGGAAATCAGGACTCTGACTGGAGTGGCAGGCTGGCACTGTGGCAATTAGACATGTACAATTCGTTTCATTCCGAATCAAAATTCGTATGAATTTTCCAAAATTTGGACACATCCGAATTCCTCAGCATCTGAATGCGTCCGAATCCGAATTTCTTTCACAAACTAAACTGAATTGGACATGTGACTTTTCTGGCCAATCAGATGTGTTTTTCCGTTTAATGCATCAGAATGGGTCTGAATATGAATTTCTGTTACAGCAACATGGGAGCCATATACAGTATATACATATATTACCAAAGCTGAGGCTCCGAGACCAGAATGGCATTCAGGATGCGAATTTCCGAATTGCATTCGGGAGCACCCGAATGCCATTCAGGTCTGGGAGCCCCAACTTTAGTAAACTCATCTGAAATTCAATCCAAACTCATTCATAAACTCATCCGAAACTAACGAAAATTCATATTTCTTCCGAATCTGAAACAGGAACCGAATTGAATTTTGTGTCCGAATCCCGAAATAACGAAATATCCGATCACAATTTTTCTGCAGCTTACATGTCTAGTGGCAAACAGGACTCTGATGGACTGACAGGCTGGCGCTGCTGGCAATCAGGACTCTGACTGGATTGGCAGGCTGGCACTGTGGCAAAATTTCTGCTAGAACAAGTGCTAAAGACAACATTCTTTGTACTGGTTGTCACTGCCTCCTCTCACAGCTGAAGTGATACAGCGTCCATTGCAAGAGATTGGGAGATATCACTGGAAACAGCAACAATGTTTACATTTAGTGATCTGCTGTGATTGGTCACAGCGATCACACAGAACAGAGCCGATTTCACTGGCTCTGCACCAAGTTGTTTAAACCACAATGTGCAATAGACAGTGTGTTTAAAGTTACTTGCTCGTGTGCACGTTAGGGGGCGTGCAGGAGCCCATTAAAAAAAACCCGCCGGGAGCTGTCAACCGTCTGACCGTTCAGTGACAATGGACAAGCAGCAACAGGTTAAACAATTTGGATTATGTCTCTTGTTTTCAATTCTGCCAGTGTATGCTATAAAGTGGTAGTCATGGCATTTTATTTTTGAAGCCCCAAACTACAATCCTATTTAGGTCTCCTCATCCAAACATCAGTAACTGACCTCACAAATGCTCTTTTGGGCCACGCATTTCCACAGACACGCGCCTGTACCAGAAGAATAGCGGCTTCACCACGGGGGGTGAAGCCACTCCATATTAGTGCCCATTTTTTTTTTTTAAGGAATGAGATGTCCAAGAATCCCTTGTAGGTATGATGGTCAGGTGTCCTCACACATTTGTCTATATTGTATACTTCAGACTTTAGATTTTTGATATACAGCAAGGTGTCTGCAGTGGGTGTGTTTGGGAATCTCTCACAGCATTCAAAATGGGTGTTCCCAGCTCAGCAGATTTCTCACAAAAGAGACAGGTGCCCCCACAGCAGTTCCTGGATGTAAAAATGAAGACCATGGCATGTTGGCAATACCCTCTGTGTGCATTTCGAAGGTTCGTGTTCAGTTTGGATTGCATCTAATACATACACCTGCATGTCATTTCTCATTTTCTTTTCTTAAAAGTGTTCTTGACACTTGCAGTGGGGCTTCCCCAACACTACAAGCATTAAGGGCTTGTTTTTGTCTAGGTGCTATACTAACCTAAACCTTGAAGCTAGCTGGCTGCTGCTCTGGTCCCTGAAACCTATCTTCCCCTCCGCTGCGGCGATGGTATGTGCCTCAGCATCCTCACTTTCTACACACTGTGTATGGGACATGATGACTCTAGGATCATAGACAGCTGCAGTGGAAGGGGAGAGAGACACCAGGGACCGGTACAAGCGCCACTCCAAGGATCGGGTGAGTATACATTATTTTTCTTAGCATCTAGACACAAAGAAGCAGTTAAAGTCGTAATAAATGCTCAAACTTTTTTTCAATAATAAATCCAGATCAAACAAATATACATTGCCCAGCAAAGCATTGCTTTACTTTTTTAGCCAAACACTTACAATCATCATGTTTCTGAACAGCTGCTTCCATGTCTCTCAACATGGCTTCCCTGAACTTCCTGTCCAGTACAAGATCACAAAGGACAGAACAGATTCATCTACTAGCTTGTAGAAGGGAGGAGAGGGGACCAGGTGGGAGGGAAGTACCTTGATTTGTGTTGGTTGGTTTGTGGAGACACATACAGCTTACTAGCACACACAAGGGTGACTCCATAGCACTCTGCTTGAGAAAGGAGTCACTCTACAACAGGAAGTCAGGACGAATGCTCAGCGGACCGGCTGATTCTGGAGGAAACTGAAACTTTTAAACATCAAGACGCAGCATCCATTGTAAGTGATTTCATCAGCTTAATATCCTTTTGATTTTAATATAACTTTAACCCTTGTAGTCCCACTGCTAGGGTTAAGAACACTGTTCTGCTTTAATCCCCTAGGTACATCCATTGACAGATACTTCATCATATGACTGTATACAGTGCCGTACAAAATAAACATGTAATGCTGGAGAAATTGTTCATCTCTATATTGTTGTCATTTCTTTACTACCTATGGGGAGCATCTAAAAATATATTTCCTCTCATTGTAGATCTGACATGATGAGTTATCTTAATTGAGGTAAGATGGATAGTTTGCTGGACAACAACATATGTTACTCTGTGTATTTCAGGGTAATTATAGAACTGATATATAGCTGGATTGCTGATGGGGACAAAGCAAAGTTTCCATTACATATTTCAGATGTGTACATGTATTTTCTTGGATGCTTTAATTACTGCACCAAATGTAATTACTATGACATCATCAGGAAAATGATTGTAAACCCTCCAGATAATAGTTGTCATCTTTCAAAGATCCTTTTGTTAAAAGCAAAATACATATACAGGTGAAACTCGAATAATTAGAATATCGTGCAAAGTTCATTTATTTCACTAATGCAACTTAAAAGGTGAAACTAATATATGAGATAGACTCATTACATGCAAAGCAAGATAATTCAAGCCGTGATTTGTCATAAACAGAATTACAAATGTTTGGTGATTCCCATGTATTTTTCTTTTGTTTGTATTGGTATGACACAAAAAAGTGGAGAAAAAAAAGCCAAATTTGACACATTCCATGCAAAACTCCAAAAAAGGACTGGACAAAATTATTGGCACCCTTAATAAATATTTGGTAGCACAGCCCTTGGAACAAAAGAACTGAAATCAATGGCTTCCTGTAACCATCAATGAGTTTCTTACACCTCTCTACAGGAATCTTGGACCACTTTTCTTTCGCCAACTGCTCCACGTCTCTCAGATCGGAAGGGTTCCTTTTCCCAACTGCTGTATAGAAATCTCTCCACAGGTCCTCTATGGGATTCAGATCTGGACTCATTACTGGCCAGTCCAGTACTCTCCAGTGCTTTGTCTGAAACCATTTCTGACGTGTGCTTTGGGTCATTGTCCTGCTGTAAGACCCCTAACCTCTGACAAGGACCAAACTTTCTGGCACTGGGCCCTACATTGCACCCCAGAATTCTTTGGTAGCCTTCAGATTTCATAATGCTATGCACACAGTCAAGACATCCAGTGCCTGAAGCAGCAAAGCAACCCCAAAATATCAATGAACCTCCACCATATGTGACTGTAGGGACTGTGTGTTTTTTTTTAAAGGCCTCATTTATTTTTCTGAAATCAGTAGAGTGATGGGCTTTACCAAAAAGCTGTCATTTTGTTTCGTCTGTCCACAGCACATTCTCCCAAAAGGATTTTGGCTTCCTCGGGTATGTTTTGGCAAACTCCAATCTGGCTTTTTTATGTTTCTGTGTCAGCAATGGGGTCTTTCTGGGTCTCCTATCATTCAGATGGTGACATATAGTGCAAGCTGACACAGTTGTACTCTGTGTCTGAAGGTCAGCTTGAATTTGTCTGGAAGTTGATTGAGGGTCTTTAACCACCATTTGAACAATGCTTCGTTGCAATCTATGATCAATTGTTCTGTTCCGTCCACGTCCAGGGAGATTAGCTACAGTGCCATGGGCTGTGGTCTTGACAATGTTGTGCACATTGGACATAGGAACATTAAGACTTGTTACCCCGAGATTGTCCATGCATGCCTTTCCACAAAAACTTGGAATGCAATTATTTCTTGCAATTTGGAGAAGGTGCCAATAATTTTGTCCAGTCCATTTTTGGAAATAAACTTGAGAATGCCGATAATTACAAAAGCACACAGTTCATGGCGTGTCCGCTGGCATGTACTCAGAGGAGAGGTGCATCGCTATAATGAGCTTTTTAACTTTGTGATGGAAAATATTTTCGGCTATCCAGCGCTAAGTAATAGAAGAAATGAAAAGAAAGCATAATAATTACAGCGTACAAATTGTTGATCGCAGCATGTACTTACTTCATCTCTCACTCCTCGCCTCAGCAGTCGCCTCCACAAATTATGTTAATGGAAAGTACAATCTCACTCTTGAAATAATCAAATCCTTGGTCTGGGTGCTCTAGAAATGTATCTGCCAGAAGACACAATCATTAGTTTGGAGAAGTGATGCTTTACATTTAGGTTTCTTGCAATTAGCAGAGCCAGTAATGTCACTGAGGTTGTAGAATGCATGTTATAATGCAGGAAACATATTCTTACATTAGAAGATCTAATTCACCATATTTTAAAGTAACGCTGAAGTCAAAATTGGGAATTAAGCCTTGAAATTCATACAGTGATCATAGACTACCTGTTGAGATTTTAAGTTTTTATTGCAGATATTGCTGTGTTGTACTCATCCACATTAGTCCCGTCCCTTTTGTCTATAACTTTGTGATCTTGGAACAATCTGCTGGTAATGCTGGAACACCCTCCTTGATGCCAATGACACAACTTCTGATGTAAAAAATATAGCCAGCTCTAAACAGTTTTTAATGGCCAGCAAATGGAGTCCAAGAAAAATGAAGGTGATCGGTGATGCAGGAAGAAAAGAGATGAAATGACACAGCGCAGGCTTTATAACGTGCGCTTCGAATGCTCCTGTATAGCGCTCTATGTGTGTATTCTACATATTGAATTATTACAGATAATTATATAGTGCTGAGTATTTTGCTGAGTATAGTTCCACATTCACATCAGTCCCTGCCCTCAAGGAGCTTACAATCTAAGGTCCCTATCTCACATGCATACATACTAGGGCCAATTTAGGGAGGAGCCAACTAACCTTCCAGCACATTTTTGGAGTATGGGAGGAAATCCATGCAAGCACAGGGAAAACATGCAACTCCATGCAGATAGTGTCCTGACCTAGATTTGAACCGGGATCCTCAGTGCTACAAGGGAGGAGTATTGAAATAAATGATTTCTACAATCAAGCCTTTCTTATACAGTTGCCACTGTGACACTGTCACTTCACTTCATTTCCACTTCTGATGCTACTAAAAAATTTGGATTTTCCCTCACCAGTGTCACCTTGGAACCCCTCTATTCAGACAAATAGGGGTGAATCTTATCATTATTTCATATATTCATAACTCCGCCCAAGAGCTAGCCCACTACTTGCATCAGTGGGGTGCTAAACAGTGACATTTGGCTGGAATATTGTGTTGCTTATATGGATGACATGGAATTAAAGAATGGGGCAATATAAAGGTTATCTACTTTGTGCCCAAAGGAAACACAACTTCTCTGCATCCAAACTGTGACCTCAGTGCAAAATTTCTTCAGATTGACCCAATCAAATATAATATATCAAAAATAACTTCCCAAGTGGAGTTAAATACATATTTTGTCGCAAAACGCGGCACCATTATTATATGTGTGACACAATCAACAATTTACTCAAGGAACAAGATGTCCTATTTCCCCCACTTTCCTTATTTTTTATTAAATCAGATCATTTTTATTTGTATTTTGTAGTTTTTAGCATTTTTTTGTAAAACATTTTTGACATTGCATAAATATTTCTATGATATACAGAGTCATAACAATAAAACATGAATCAACCAACACAGCCATGTGATCCGACGTGCAACTCGCACATATAGGTTATGGGGAAAGATGGGGAGGGGGGGAGACACGGGGAGTGGAGCAGATATGAGAAAACAAACCCGAAGACATTTCCCTGTGGTCTAGTACGTTCAGAAGAAAAATTATACATCCATATGCCACCAAATTTAAGTTGAGCCCAGGTCCTGACAGACATGGGGGATATATAGGACTCCTATCAGCTGTCCTCACAGCAAGCCACAACCCTTTTTTTACACTCCATACCTCCAGTGCAATGGGCAGCAATACCCTCCACCGTCCATCCGTGAACTGAGCCCTCTACTCCTCGCAGCTCAACACCAACCCATCGTGCCTTCAGATAAAACTAATGATCTCACGTGGTCGGCGAGCGGCTATTCCTCCACCTGTCCCAGATGTTATAGAATTTGTGCAGAGTTCCCCTGTGCTCGTATGTTACTTTTTCCAGGGCTATAAGGCGGTCCAACTCCACCATCCCCCACTTTCCTTATTACTGTATTTTTATGAAGTTGTTGCAGCAATAACGCCAATGCCATACAGTAAAAATGTCACAAATAGGAACAAATGAGCTTGAATTTGTTATAGGTCAAGTCAGGTTTATGGTGTTTGGGAAAGTTTAGCTTAACTGTACTGTGTGACTCCAAGCCCTAGTAGTTTAGAAGCCAGCAGTGGTCTTGGGATACTCCATTTTCTATGTTTTATACATGGTGCCATTTTGCACTTTGGCATTACTCATTTTGATAAAACTATTTTAATACTAACTTATAGTTTTATCTCAGCCAACTTCTACTATTTACACCGGCAGTAGCTGATCCTGATTCACAAGCCATGCGCTGTGCACTTAAAGAAATAAAATGGAATATGTGAATTCTCATGAAAGATAAATGATTAACAATAAAGTCTCGATATAATAGCGAGACCTGTGAGTGATGGCCAGAATACATTACATTATCCCGCACATCACTTGAATTTGGGAAATGTTCAGCTTATGCACGCAGCATCACAAGTAGCAGAATAGCAATGGTTTGCTTCCTGAGCTGATTTCCATGTTCTGCCTATATCTAGCTTTGCTTCAGTCACTTGTAGTGCCAAACTGTTTCACCCAAGGGGACCAACACTGAATATATTAAGGGCATTGGCTGCTCCGCGGCTGCTACGGTCAAATGACTCTGCACAGGGATTATCTGTAGGAAATGTTCTGACACACCAAAGTGTAACGTTTGCCTGCTGTAAGGTATGCTTCACTCAAACATCATTTTTTTGCTTTTACATTGATTCAGGGAAAACAGAGGACACCTGTTGAGCGACTCTGATTTTTTATGCTGAGGCTCTCATTGAGCAGCTGGCTGTGCTGCTCACTGAATTCCTATGTTTTCTGAAGCCCATAAATAAGAGCCAGTGTAACTGTAAGCCAAACGTTCCTATGTTGCACGCATTGCACTGCCAGAGGTTGCACAGCACAGAATCATTAGACAAGAGGCTGCAGATGCACTGTTAAGCCTTTTTTTTTACCTCAGGGGTGCCTACAAATTTTGACATCATGCCTCTGCTGTCAGGAAGGCTCCTGATGTGAAAGAGGGGGACTCTGGGGACTCTGATGTGAATGGGGGGCTTCTGATGTGAAAGGGGGACTGTAATGTTCAGTGGACTCTAATGAGAAATGGGGAATCCCACTGTTTTGTGTTTTTTTGCTTGGGGGTCCCCCCTTCTTAAAATCCCTATCAGACCTGTATTTCGTATAAGGGTTTTGTATGGATTTTGGAGGGAACACATGTAATTTTTTTTTCAATTCTTTATTTAACAATCCACCAATGTACAGGCAGTATAAAAATGAGTAAGCACGTAAATAACATTTGAAAAAAGTACATAAACACACTAAGTTCCAAAACAAGATAAACAGTAAATGACACAGTGAGCGATTTCATGACACACAAACTGCCTAGGCCTGAAGTCCAAACCATTGTGCCCTTACATCCGTGGGAATTTCCAAGTTTTATGAACACAAAAAGTAGCAAAGGATCTAAGTAGCAGTGGTAAGTAAAAGGACATGGAAAATAAGCTGAGAAAAGAGAGAAAAAGAAAGGAACAGAACAGAGATAGAGGGACGAAAAAGGCTGCAGACAAGCATGATTAGGAAGGGGGTAAGAGAAGAGAAGTCCTTCTCACCCCGGGGACAGCAGGGCCCGATGACCGGCAGGGCACTAAAGGAGTGATGTATATTCCGGGGATTCCACAAATTAATCCCAATAGAACCAAGTGCGTGAGAAGGACTTGATCGCATCTCTGAGAGCATCCATAAGGTATTCCATATCCCGGATATCAGACACTTTGGTCAACCAATGCAGCACCGCTGGCCTGATTGCTTCCACATACTGGGAACACACGCTCGAGCCGCGTTCAGCTAGTGTCTCAGCAGCGATTTGCCATATATTTCCCTGGACATTGGGGTCAGATTCGTGAGGATCGCCACATGGTCAGCGGTGAGGACAACGCCCGTCAGTTGCTGACCAATCCCTAGGATCTGATTCCAAAAAGGAACGATCCGAGGACAATCCCAAAGGACATATAGTACGGTACCTTTTGTGCATCAGGCACACATGTCATTTTTTTACATTTACAGTTATTACTAGAGGTGCACCGAAATGGAAATTTCATAAAAACGAAACCGAAAATGTATTTAATTTTTTCACATTTAAAAAAATATTTATTTGTTATAAACTTTTAAATTTTTAAATATTGATTTGTATTTATTTATTCATTTTTTATTACATATTTTTATTTTTTACTTTACTTTTAGGGGCTTCAGTGAAATATTAGGGGTCTAAACAGACTGTGACAGGAGGCTGAGTGGTGTGGTAGGAGAGACGCAGGCCGCTTACAGCGCTCTCCTCCCACAGCGCTGTGACACTTTCTCTCCTCCCCGCTTGGACACAGAGCAGTGCCCAGCGGGGAGGAAAGAAAGCAGGGATGCGCCACTGTATCGGCAGAAAAATTGCACTTTCGGCATTTAACCAAAAGTCCCATTTTCGGCCGATATGTTTCGGGGGCCGATATATCGTTGCATCCCTAGTTATTACATTGTAGACTGGGATGCCACAAGAATTTGCATACTTTTAAAGGGTTGTATGAAAGGAAAAAGGTTGAGAAACGCTGCTCTAATATTCCATCATGCATTCTAATAAACTAAACCATAAGCAGTGTTGTGTACGGAGGGCAGCTATTTAAAATTAAGCTTAAAAAAAAAGTATTTTCAGCTTGAAAGGGTTGTACTAATATATTTATTCCCAAAGAATGGCAGAAGAGGAAAAGGATTAAACCCTCCAACCTATCCATTTGCTCTGCTCCCAAGTGTGACTTATATATCCCTTTTCTCAATTTTCCACCTAATTCAAAGTTATTATTCTACACTCACAGCTGCAGATGTATTAGTTCTGTAACTATCTGTGCTATGCAATTGCACTTGAGCATATCATTTTTGTCAGTTTATCTCCGGGGGGGATTTTATAGCCAGGAATATTTAAAAGACGGCTGATTTATATGCTGTAGAATTTTTGATTGGGTTTTCCAGTACAGATGGTATAGGGAACCCAGATGAAGGTTAGGACCTGTGAAGACTAGCTACAATGGCTGAAAATGCTCTGTATCACCAACACAATGGACATTGGGTCTTTCCAAGACTCAGGTTCTGAATATTTGTGGTCTTCACCAGAGTGGAGGAGTTGGCAGTGGGAATGCGCAGAGTGGCCTTGTTAGTGGCAACCAGCCAACCAACTGTTAGACAGGCTAAAGTGTGCCTGTTATTAGGCACATTTGTGATTAGGATTAAACTCCTAAATACTGTTTGTAAACTATTACCCTGGCTGTCTCTTCCCTACCTGTCTCTTTAATTCCTGGCTACCTCTCATCTCTCTTTTTCCCCGGGCTCTCTCTCCTCTCTCTCTCCCTCCTGGCTGTCTTATCTCATGCTTTTCCCTGGCTGTCTCTTCTCTCTTTCTCCTCTCTCTTTCCCCTGGCTGTCTCTCCTTGCTCTCTCCTGGCTGTCTCTCCTCGTTAATCGTTCTTGATTTCTCTCCTAGCTTTCTCTTTGTTCTCTCTCCTACCTGTCTCTCCCCGCTCTCTCTCCTGGCTGTCTCTCCTCTTTCTCTCTCCTTGCTGTCTCTCCTCTCTCTCTTTCCTGGCTGTCTCTCCTCACTCTCATCTCTCCCCTGCCTGTCTCTGCTCTCTCTCTCCCCTGCCTGTCTTTCTTCGCTCTCCCTTGGCTGTCTCTTCTCTCTCTCCTGGCTGTCTCTCCCCTGCCTGTCTCTACTCTTTCCTCTCTGTCTCTCCTCTGCCTGTCTCTACTCTTTCCTGGCTGTCTCGCCTCTCTCTCTCCCTGGCTGTCTTTCTTCTCTCTCTCTCTCTCCTGGTTGTCTCTCTTCTCTCTCTCCTGGCTGTCTCTCCCCTGCCTGTCTCTCCTCTTTCCTGCCAGTCTCTCCTCGTTCTCTACCCTGCCTGTCACTCCTCTCTCTCTCCCCTGGCTGTCTCTCCCCGCTCTCTCCCCTGGCTGTCTCTCCTCGCTCATCCTCCACGCTTTCTCTCCTAGCTGTCTCTCTTCATTCCCTCTCCTAGCTGTCTCTCCTCGCTTGCTCTCCTCATGGACTGATAACCCAACAGTGTCAGGAGAGAGGAGGGGACCCGGCGGCATATCTCATCCCGCCGGGTGACCTCCTTTCTCTGCCGGCGTCCATCAGCAAGATGGCCATCGGCAGGCGTCAATTAGATAGACGTGATTGCGCCATGTGACGTCACGCGCATGCGCGATGACCACGCGGTGGGGTGTCACCCGGTCTCCACTCCGGGTGATACTAGGCCTCAGGATGCACCTGGCCCTTTGTCAATTAAAAAAGAACATAGTCAGCATACATTGGCAGATCTTTTATCCAGGGGTAAATTAGGCCCCTGTACATACTGACAAATGGACATTCAGTTACAGGGACAAGTGCGGTGACGTCACTTGTACTCTATTGAAAACTGCAAGTGGTGGTAGGCAAGACTTGTAGTCTCTTAGTACATAGATCCTATCAATGGATCTGTGAATGGATGATGCGGCTGTGTGGGTTGAATTCAGATAATGACAGGAGCCTGTCATTTTTTCCCCCTGATTCTGGTAAATGGGGGTGAAGAAGTGGTATGGAGGTGGGGGTTCGTCAATCTGACCATGTTTCATGTTACACCCTAAAAATGGATGTAGCATTAACATTGTCTAAAAAGCAAACTTAGCCTTTAAGCCCTGGCCCATCAATCTGGAATGTTCTATAAGCAGCTGCTGTTGCCTCACTGCCAGATAATATTAAAATATTCTGAGAGTGATTTTCAGGGTTTAGTCCACAGACGTTCCAGAAAGAGGCAAATTATATCAAATTCGTGTAGAATTTATGAGCATTATTGTGTCTGACCTCTGCTGGTGATAAATGGACATAGTTACATAGTTACATAGTATTTGAGGTTGAATAAACACATTAGTCCATCAAGTCCAACCTATTAGGATCTCATTCTAGGAGTACCTGTACCCCTGTATATTACGGTCCCTTAAGAAATCGTCCAAAAGTTTCAAGAACAATTCCACATTCTTTGCTGAATGCATGGAGCCTGGAAGCATCGATGTCTCATGGGGTGTATATATATGTGCTGGAATAAAACTGGAGAGGTCTGTAAAACATTTTTTTTAAAAGCCATGAAAATGGATAAAAGAATAAGAGGATGAAGGTGGTGAATATAAACTAATTAGGGTTAACTAAGGGTTTAAAAAGAGTTAAAGCTTTGTTTTCTTGTTTTACAATTTACACGTAGCACTTATTTATGAATGAGGGCTGAAAATCCAGGCTTCATTCATAATTTATTAAAGAACAGGACAGGGCTCCCCCAGTGCAATCAGCGGAATTCTACTTTCACTATGGTAGTTACTCCTCTGCCATCTGTATAATGGTCTACTGCTCCTACAGTAACCGGCATCAGCTCAATTTAAGCTCCAGCCCATCATTCTGGAAAATCCTACATAGAGATGCAAATGTCTCTCTGCCAGATAATATTGTACAAAACTGAGAGTGATTTTGATGCAGACCTTCCAGGAAGAGGCACACCGTGTCAAGTTCATGTAGAATTTATGTGCATCATTGTGCCTGCGCTATGGATTTTGACTTTTGCTGTGGTCTGAGGACAGGTGACACTATCACATATTATGCAGGTCCATTGACCTGCATTCAGTGTTAATTTCGTCAAGGTTTTTTTTTTTGTCATATGCATGTTTTTATAGTGCTTTAGTAATGGAGAAGTTAATGGAACGAAAACAAAACGCAAATTCTGAGAATTTTTGTTGACAAACAAAAACGAAACGAAAATTCTGGAAGTGACTATTGCATTTGGGCTTCTGGTTCCCTGAGCTCTTCCTGTAGTAGGGAGAAGGAACTACTGATCTACCCAACAGGACACCAGCTAGCAAACACTTGCTGCGCAAACTGTACAGCCATGTCAACGTCAGGGAGAAAGAGAAGAGCAGACGTACAGTATGGATGCATTTTATATTTGATGCTCATGAGAACAAGACCCTTTGTAAACCATGTGGAGCAACAATCGTAAGTCATAACAGGTTAATAGAGGTTTACTCCAGGAATATATAATGAGTTTGGAAATTCTAGACACTTGCGGCATTAATGCATTACACTTTAAATAAGCCAAATAGATTTAGTCGACTAAAATTAGACTAAAACTAAATCTATTCAGATGCCTAAAAAATAATTAAAACTAAAATGGCATTTTAGTCAAAAGACTAACACAGGGTTATTCACAAAGCTGCCAAAGGCAGCCGAGTGAATAACCCACCTGAAGAGAAGTGAGCCGAACACTGTTCGGCTATTCACTTCAGGCTTGTATGGCTGATTTCAGCCATACATCGGCTAACTTAAGCCGCACTCCGGTCAGCCAAACATACTCTGCATGTTCAGCTGAGCCGAAGTGCAGAAGGACTTTGACTCAGCTGATCCAACATCTGGATCGGCTGAGCCGAAGCTCCGGCAGGCTACTCACTATTCTCATAGGGGCAGAAAGGCAGTGAGCGGCATTCGGCTCAGCTATTCAGCTCAGCACCTAAAAAAAGTAAAAAAGTAAACAGCTAAAAAAAAAAGCAGAAAAAAATGTTTACAAATGTAAATAACTGATACATTTAAAAAAAATAAGATTTGTTTAAAAATAAAAACATAATAATAAAAAAAACATTTGAGCGGAGCTAGCAGTGAGAGATAGCTCCGCCCAACTGTTTCCTATTGGCCGGGACCTGCTAGAGTCTCCTAGCAGGTCCCAATGAATAACAACTGGGCGGAGCCAGCCATGAGATCACGGCTGGCTCCGCCCAGCTGTCATTTGCGAGGCATTCACACTGCTTTGGGTGTCCTTTCGGCTCAGTTGCTCGGCCGCCTTCGCGGGAGCTGTACGGGCTATAGTGAATAGCCCGTACAGCAGCCCTTTGGTTCGACTGAACCGAAGGGCTTCAGCAGCCGAAGCTAGCCGAAGGATCAGCCAAAGCTACGGCTGATCCTTCGGCTAGCTTTGTGAATAACCCTCTAAAACTACGACTAAATTGAAATTTGCTGTCACAATGAACATCGCATGCATTAGATGTGAGGATGCCGAGGGACACCCCATAGCTGGGAAAGAGAAGGAGAGATGTAAGCACTGACCATCACTGGACCAAGGAGCAGGTGAGTAATACAGCTTTATTTGAGCCCCCTAGACAAAATTAGCACTTAACCCTTGCAGTACAGGGGTGGCCCTCTCTTTAAGGATTGGTAAGCTTCAAAATAATACATTTTTTTTTGGTTTTAGGTTTAGACACACTTTCATTGTTACTGTATAGCGATTTGTGAATATCTTCTCTTGGGTTCCTCGAAAGACACACAGATTACAATGATTCTAAAAATACTTTTTCTGCACGTTAGCAGCCTGTCCTAATTTGTATTCCGTGTCAGACACATAATGCAGATGCAGCATCTCAGGCTGGGGATAATCACGCTGCTACAATGTACATCTCGTGCTCTTTACATGCTCCCCTCTAGTGTCACCGGCAAGTGAAGGATTACCATTTCATCCATTACCGGCACAGAACGGCGTTTTGATCTGGGCTTCATACACGTTTTCAATTCCATGTCAGAAATTGTGAACCTGTGAAATCTCCAGTTCCAAGTAAACATTTAAAAGACAAGGCGAGAGGCAAACTGACAAGAAGATCGGCGTATATGTTATTCAGCTATTTACGTTTGGTAGTATTATCTCGTGAGCTATGGAAGTCCCTGAAGGTTAAAAATAAAGATTTATTTTCTTTATTTTTAAAAAAATATCATTTTTTTCTGTATTTTGTTTTTTATGTTTCTGCATCAGCAAATTTATTTCCAACCTTCTGGATTGATAAACTCAAAGCGGACCTTTACCCAGATAAAATAACAACAAACACACCTTTAGAAATGTTCAATAATGACAATCTACAAACACACATACTTCTAGATAACTGCTGGCTTCGTATTCTTTGCATACCTTGTTTCTCTTTTCTTCCCCAGGCTTCTGACAGTGGCCATGTTTACTAATGGCAGATTACTAGCTTTCCATGTTCTTCCTGGATTTCTGGCACATGTGACTAGGACATGTGACCACGCACATAATCTCAGAGGAGGAAAATGCCTTTTCGGATGAGATTTCCCAGCGATGCTCTGCTGATGACAAGACCCCTAATGTCACCGTGGGACACCCAGAGAAGCTGATGAAGCAGATATATGGCCAGTGGACAGGAGGTGGTTAAATAAAGGGTAGAAGAGTAAGGTGGTAATGTTCCAAATACTTTATGCTAATTTGTACTATTATACATTGGAAGGATTGCATTCCTCAATTTGTCTTGTGTACAGTATATGTGAACATTCTCAAAAAATCAAATAAAGACATTATTAAAATTAAAAATGAACTTCTACTTGGTTTGGGAAAAACCTCAAATGGCAAAGCAGAAGACCTGAGTGTGTGTGTGTCTGCAGTGTCCAGTTGGTGGTAAACTCATGATTCTACATTGTGTTCAGTTGCCTTAACCTCCTTGGCGGTATTCCCGAGTGTGACTCGGGGTTCATTTTCAGTACCATAAGCGGTAACCCCGAGCCACACTCGGGATTGCAGCGTAGCGTCTCTTACCTTGTCCACGATCCCCGCTGTGTCCTTCGGCCGATGCCGGCATCCGTCTGTCCCTTGCAAGCGTCCGCGTCACAGGGGGGCGGAACCGGCGGGAATTTTAAAAGTTTTTAAAAAAAAGATAGAACGAAAAAGGAAAAATTTAAATAATCAACCCGCCGGGGAGGTTAATACAATGCACGAAAATGCATGAAATGGCCTACATTTACTCACTGTACCCCACAGGTCTTGGGATCCATTGACATCAATGAGTTTTAACACAAGTCCACAATTCCTATGCTCCTTGGCTCCATCTATTGATCATAATGCGGTGCTAATGTAAAAGCCAGAGGTTCACAGTGCGAACGGCTTTGTGTTTGTTTTATAAATATACTCCAATGTGTGCCGCAGTGCCGCATTGATTGTTGGCCCCAGTGCCACAGTGATAAGTGGCAACAATGCCACTGTGATTGGTGGCCATAGTGAAAGGTGGGGCACTGCAATTCTTATGCTCCTTGACTCCATCTAGTGGCCATAATGCAGTACAAATTTAAAAGTCAGATGCTCACAGAGTGAATGACTCTGCAATCGTTTTATAAATACACCCCAAAGTGTGCCACATTGATTGGTGGCCACAATGAAAGGCGGGGGAATGAAATTCCTGTGCTCCTCAGCTCCATCTAGTGGCCTTAATACAGTACGAATGTAAAAGTCAGACGTTCACGGAGTAAAGGGCTCTGCAGTTGTTTAATAAATCCAACCCAAAGTGTGCCACAGTGATGGGCAGCCACATTGTCACAATGATTGCTAGCCAAAATGAAAGGCGGGGCACTGACACTGATATACAGGTGAAACTAGAATAATTAGAATATCATGCAAAAGTAATTGCAGTAAGTGCTGCAAAAGGGGCTCAAACCAAGTACTGAGTACATATGCATGCTTGTACTTTTCAGAGGTCCGATATTGTTCTATGTACAATCCTTGTTTTATTGATTGCATGTAATAATCTACTTTTTTGAGGTTGTGGATTTGGGGTTCTTGGGGTTTTCATGAGCTGTAAGCCATAATCATCACAATGATGACAAATCACAGCTTGAATTATCTTGCTTTGCATGTAATGAGTCTATCTCATATATTAGTTTCACCTTTTAAGTTGCATTAGTGAAATAAATTAACTTTGCACGATATTCTAATTATTCGAGTTTCACCTGTATATCTGCAACGGCGCACATGAAAGGTACACATTTCACAGCAGAATAAAACATGACTTTACCAGGCAGGCAGTGACCATTCTGTCTGAAAATACATTTGTGGACAGCAGCTGCCATTGAATCCTCTCCTCTGGCCTGCCTGCGTTTTCAGCCCTGTGCCTTGATGATAATTGTATTTTTAGCTCCGCCAAAATAACTGACCAATTATATTTTCAAGTGTGCTCTCAAGAACAGCATGGGAAGACACAACGGGCAATCAATGTATAATTACACTCTTAAACTCAGCGCCGGTTACCCTCCGCTATTCTTCCTGGGCCTGCTTTCTGTAAAGATCCCGTGGGCACAGGATTTAATAAACTGAAGAAATAAACATGATCCGTGACAGGAGAACATACAGCACAATAAAGAGCGATTGAAATGATGCTATTACAGGTCAAGTCGGCAAGAGCTTAAACTGAATTGCGTCATGGGTCATATTCTGTGGCAGATACAATACTGGAGGCTTTCTAGTGGAACCACAACTCCCAGCATGCTCTGCCAATTCACATGTTATTACTTACTCCTGCTCAGGACACTAGGAAACAATATAGGTGTTGCAGTTGTCACCAGGACCAAGGCATGGATAGCTATTTTAAAAATACACAAAATATATAGTCCATCATGGGAGCGAGCTTGGAGTGGTGGCTACTTTACAGCACACACAGGGACCATGGGGAAACGAAAGTAGCCCCCCTCCAGAAGGAAGGACTGTGTCAGCATGATGGCAGTATGGATAATACATCCATACCGGCAGAGGGGAAGGACCGCTCGCTGAAAGGTAAGTACAGCAGGGGAGGAGAGGAGGCCAGATTCGAGGGGGTCATTCCATTTTCCCAAATTCACTTAAGAAAGTGAACTTACCCTTTAAAGTGTCAGACTTGATGACAGTACAGTCAGGGCCAGTCTTAGTCCTTTAGGCGCCCTGTGCGAGAAAGCTCTACAGCGCCCCTCAGTGACCACACCCATTTTTCCCAATATCCGCACCATTTAAAGACTCCCATTTTGTTAAGCACCAACAGGGCAGCCATCAGAAATTTCGGGGCCCCTTACACAGCTTTAGGCCTGCCCGCCCATCTCCCCCCGCACCGACGCCACACTGAGCGAGTCACATTAGTCTCTGCACAGAGGAGCTTACACCATAATGTCCTCCCACAGTCACATCAGTCTCTGTAAAGAGGAGCTTACACTCCTCTTTTGGATATTGTAGTTTTTTGAGGTTTCGCGCTCATGCGCAATTTTAAGGCTTAACATGTTTGCTGTCTTTTTACCCGTCGTGACCCCGCCTTTTATATTTTACCAAAAAATTGGGTAATAATAAATGTTTCATAATTTATTATAGGGGAAACAGTTGGAAAAAAAAAATGTCGGTGATTTTTCCTTAACCACTTCCCAGGCCGGCCGTTGTAAAAAAACGGCCGGCCAGGAGCTCTCTAGATCTGAGCGGGCGTCTTTAGACGTCCGCTCTGCCACGCCCCCTCAAATGCCCAGCAGGGCGCGAGCGGGAGATGCCGACTTTTGAAAACAGGCAGTGATGCCCGTTATTATACAAGAGATCCGCCGGCTATAGAGCCGGCGGATCGCTTGTATGAGGTCCCGGGATGTGCGCCCCCTCCACCACGCCCCCTCCACGCCCCCTCTTGGAGACCCCTGATGTCTCCATAAAGAGGACCTGTCACATATTTTGCTATCACATAAGGGGGTTTTCTTAGCCCCCTATGTGATAGCAATAAAGTTAAGTGGGAAAAAAAAATTGAAAAAAAATAAATGTAAGTTTTTTTTAAAGTCCCCCCCCCATACATATACGCATGCAAACAGGCATCGCTTGCGCATACGTGCAAAAACAACGATTTCGCCCATTACGCCACACATGTTACATATCGTCGCGAACGTCTGAATGAGAGCAATAGTTCTAGGGCCATCAATCACCGATAACACTAAACTGATGAGCTGTAAAAGCTTTTAAAGCGTCGCCTATGGTCAATTTTGGGTATGGTAGTTCTTTGCCATTTCGCGGGTGCGCGCAATTTTAAAGCATGACATGTTTGGTGTCTATTTACCCGACGTGACCCCGTCTTATATATTTTACCAAAAATATGGGTAATAATCATTGTTTCCTAATATAATGGTGGGGAAAACTTTTTTCCCAAAATTTTCAATAATTTTTCCTTAATATAGTAAAAAATAAAAGTGGTTATTAAATACCACCAAAAGAAAGCTCTATCTGTCCCCAAAAAATGGTATAAAATTCATTTCAGTACAGCGTTGCATGGCGGAATAAATGTCAATCAAAGTACCGCAGCGCGGAATACTGAAAAATGGCCTGGACAGGAAGGGGGTCTAAACACCTGTTCTTGAAGTGGTTAAAGGAGAAGTATGAAGTGAGTGATTTTCACTCAGCCTCATAGTTCTAGCCGACCTGTGACAATGAAACTGTCACAGGTCGGCTCAGTAGATCGGGAAGTGAGCGAACACATACCGGCGTTCGCTCACTTCTCAATCCTGTCACTGCAGAGAGCCGTGACAGGGGAGGGACTGGATTCCCCCCTCCCCGCTCCGATCCTCCAGCGCTGACTGGCGGAACGGACGGGGGAGGG
>NW_017307187.1:413361-450740 GCF_000935625.1 Nanorana parkeri
GGGGGGGGGTACAGCTGGCTCTGCCTCTACATAGGCAGAGCCAGCTGTCAATCACGCAGCTGGGCGGATCCAGACATAATTGTCGGGATCCATTTCAGCTGCAGCGTCTTAGTATACCACGAGCTGCAGCTCGCGGTATACTGAGGTTAGGGTGACGGGAGGACGCTAGTTTGTGTCCTCCTGTTACCCTTCTGAGAACTATGGGGAAAAGCCCTAAACCCATAGTTCTCCTTTAATATAGTAAATATTAAACGCCACCAAACGAAAGCTCTATGAGTCTCCCAAAAAATGGTACGAAATTCGCTTCAGTAAAGCGTTGCATGACGGAATAAATGTCAGTCAAAGTACCGAAGTGCTAAATACTGAAAAATGGCCAGGACAGGAAGGGTGTGTAACACGGCGGACTTCAACTGGTTAAAAAAAATTTTTTTGCATTTTTTTTTGTTACTTTAATTTTTGTTTTCATACTCAGTTTTATTGCTATCACATAGGGGGTTAACAAGTCCGCTATGTAATAGCAAATATAATGTGACAGGTCCTCTTTATGGAGACATCAGGGGTCTTTCAGACCCCTAGTGTCACCTAGGGACCCCAAAGAAGCTGATGAACCGAGATCTGCTTCACCAGCTTCTTCTTCTGGCTCTAGAAGCCAGAGAATGTGCCCAGTGACACCAGAAGTGATGAAATGCACCTTACTTCCGATGTCCAGTGATCGGAGGAGAGGTCCGCGGCTAGAAGCTGCTTGTAGGTAGGTGCAGTATGGCCAACGGCCACTAGATGCCCCCATGGGGCCCTGGAGATAGATGCAGCTCTGGCCTGGGAAGACTCTGTGTCCCAGGAGAGTTGATTTATAGGGGGCGCCCGAGAGGGGAAGCAGTTCAGTTCAGTGCAGGAGAGCAGAAGTCTAGGACTGTTTGCAGAGTCTCCGGAGGGAGACTGTTTCTTGAACATAGGCTGGTCCATGGGAAGGACAGGACCAGTTCTAGGACTATGTAGAGCTACAAAGATTCCCTAGTTTCCCCAGAGGGGGAAACCCACCATGCTAGGACTGACAAGGATGGGATTCCGGAGAATAGTGAAGTGCTAGAAGACTGACGATATTTGCCAGTGGGCCTATGGCCGAAGTAAGACGTGGACTCTGGGCTGCACCTGGGCTGATGTACCTCTCTCTCTAAATTGTAATACCAAGCAAGTAATAAGAATTGTGCCGTCATCCCATCCGGGGGTGGCTGAAACGTATACTTTGTTCTGTTTCTACCTTCAAGTAAAACCAACAAAAAGACTATCTGTGTGGACTGGTTCTTCTCTCTCTCCAACCTCTGAGAAGGTGGGGTTCTACCGGAGTGTGATGTTGGACTGTATCGTGGCTGTAACCATCTGAGGAGGGTAGGTGCGCAATGGGGCTATGCCTGACACAGGGTGCCGTTCATGGTGGCCTTTCTCCTTGAGGGGGGAGGAAGTGCCGAAGACCGCAGAGGCGGTTGAAGCCATGAGGCCCTGTGTACGCAGTACTACACGTGTGGGAGTGTTTGCACGAGGCCAAGGCCGTGGCCCCTGACCGTGGGGTGTCTGGTTTCGAGTTGCATGCACGGGGTTACCCAGCCAACCCAAAGGGAACACACACGCAACACCCCGAGAGTGGACCCCGCCTACATGCTGATCTCTCCTCCGATCTGTCAGGGGAGACTTTCCACGCCGGTCCCGGGCTCACACGAGGGACAGATGAACCCGGGAAGCTGACAGCAGCACCGGCGGCTGCAGAGGGGGACACGGCGTCGTATTGTACAATCGATTGCTTGTATTTAAACAGAAATCATGGTAAAAAAAAAAACACACACGTAATGAAACACACATATCACACACATATCACACACATATCACACACATATCACACACTCATTAAAAAACACACATAGCTTAATTTAAAAAAAAATCACACACACTCATTAAAAAACACACAATAAGGCACACTCTCACAACTAATAATAGTTAAAAAATTAAAAAATGTCATTAAAAAATGTCCCCCTCTCCTGCTTACCTGTTTTGCAGGAAGGGGGCTGCATCCCTGGGCTTCAGTGAAGAATCAGTGTGCTCTGCACTTTGGCTGGTGCAGACATACTAATCGCTCCCTGCATGTTAGCAGAGGCCCCACAAGGGAGCGATCAGTATGATCTGCATCACAAGAGATGCAGATCATAATGATTCCACACCAGGGAATGATTTTCATTTAATATATTGCCGTTTCGGCAATATATTAAATGGGATGTGGGCACTTGCCAGGTTTAAAGATGGCCGCCGCTACTCACGGCGGCCATCTTTAAAAACCTAATGTGCAGTGGAAGCAGGGGGGACACCCGAAGGCTCGCACAGCACCTGAGGTGTGTGGGTGGCCCTCCGGTGCTGCGGGGGTCCGGCCGCCTTCAGTCACCTGTACGGCCGTCACCCAGGTAAGGTTCGCGGGCCCCTGAGGCTGCCGTGCCCCTTACTTGAGTGTCACGCCGATATAGGTGCCACCATCTTGGTGTATACCCCGATATACACCAAGATGGCGGCATCCAACACGTGTGGTGTTATATGACATCATGTGCCCTGCCTCCAGAACACGCCAATGGCTGAATCCAAAATAGCAAAATAGCATAAAAATGTGTTTTGTTTGATGAAACGAATGAAAACGTTTTTAGTTTTCCTTCATTTCATCTGAAATGAATTTTTAGCCGTTGCACATGTCTAATAATACGTGTGTGTGGGGGGGGGTAACTTTTTTAAAATAATTTTTTACATTGTTTTAAAAATGTATTAATGTTTTTACTGTTGGGGGGGCTTTGGGGAAATATTAGGGGTCTAAACAGACCTCTGACATTTTTTTTTTTAAATAAAAAAGAAATTGAGGACACAAAGTCCTCAATTTCTTTTTCTGCAGCCTCAGCACTCAATGAATGGGAAGCACTCAGTACAGAGGCTCCTCCCCATTCATTCAGAAACTGATGATAGTAAAATATTTACTATCACCAGTTTCTGCCTAGAAACACCCACTTCTCCAGAGTGACACCCATCCAGGTATTTAGGTTTTTTTAATATATATATTTGCATAAGTCCTCCCATGTGCCAGCCCACTGCTTGCAACAGGATGAGAGCTCTTGCGAGGAGTACTGAAGCCGGGTGCTGTGATGTTTTCAGTAAGCTATGTACAGCACACTGCCAGCTCCACCCACCAGTCATGACCTTCCTGCACTGTATAGAGTAGCACAGAGAAGCTGTAAGGTATGTAATAAAAATGGAAAATGCGTTATTAAAAATCTCATTAGTGTGTTGATAGGAAGGAGGAACCAGGAAGGGCAAAATAAGCAGATTAAACCTCAGCTTTACATTTCTAAAAATAAGTATTAGGAAAATAATCATGAATAATCTGAGTGCCCTTAGCAACCTGTGTAGCTTTTTCATTGTGTAGGCATTGCCCATTTAATGCTCCATCTATAAAATAATAGAAAGAAAGAAGAAAAATAGACAGTAAAAGGTGGTCATTAAAGCTGAGGGAATGAACACAGGTGACTGACAACGAGCCACAAATACATCATCACTTCTGTGAAAGCAGGGTCCATTAAGAGGCCTAAGGGAGACTTTGATGGACATTACAAAAGAAGTTGTTCAATGTCTCCATCGATCGCTGAGGAAATTCACATTTAACAATGTTATAATTGAAATGTTCCCTTGATGAACACTTATTCCCTAGCAGGTGTCGCGACTGGAGATACGTGCTGCTGATATTCAAGGAGAGATCTGGAAACTTGTGGTGGTGGTCATAAATTAATGTTCATGTAAAGCCCCGGAGTTAATTCAATACCAATAAAATAATCCTAATCATTTTATTCTTCAATAGATGTTATAGTAACTGCATTTGTAGTTGTAACAGTAGCCACATATCCAATCTGTACCTCCCTGAAAACCAAATTCACCAAAGTTTGAGTTGTAGCACCACTGAGGTTAGTAGCAGTTGCTGCAGTTTTAAAGGAGAACTATGGGGTTAGGGCTTTTCCCCATAGTTCTACTAAGTGTAACGGGAGGACACAAACTAGCGTCCTCCCGTCACCCTAAGCTCAGTAAACTGCGAGCTGCAGCTCGCGAGTAGCGGCGGCCATCTTTAAACCTGGCAAGCGCCCACATCTCGTTTAATATATTGCCGAACAGGCAATATATTGAATTGAAATCATTCCCTCGTGGTCAAGTGGGGAATCAGTATGATCTGCATTTCTTGCTGATGCAAATCACACTGATCGCTCCCTCGTGCTGCCTCTGCTAACTGTCAGGGAGCGATTAGTATGGCCTGCATCAGCCAGAGTGCAGATCACACTGATTCACCACTGGACCCAGGGATGCAGCCCCCCTTCCTGCAAAACAGGTAAGCAGGAGAGGGGGACGTTTTTTAAATAACTATTTTAATTTTTAATGTGTGTGTTTTAATGAATATGTGATTTTTTTTAATGAAGCTATGTGTGTGTGATATGTGTGTGTTTCATTACGTGTGTATTTTGTATTTTTTTTTAACCACTTCCCACGGGTTTGCGTAATTGTACGTCATCCGCTGGAAGTGGTTATACCAAGAACAGCTGCTCCTGAAGCCATGTTCTTGTACCGTGTTAATACAGCTGACGATTGCTGTTTAAATGCAAGCGATTGGGCGTCTGTACAGGCGCTGGATCGCTTGTACGGTGTGTCGTCGTGTCCCCCTCCATGGCCGCCGGTGCCGCCGTCAGCTTCCTGGGATCATCTGTCCCTCGTGTGAGCCCAGGCTGGGCATGGAGGGTCTCCCCTGACAGATCGGAGGAGAGATCAGTGGCTTCTAGCTGCGGATCTCTCCTCCGATCACTGGACCCTGAAGTGCATCTTAGGGCCCGTTCACACCACTTGCAGTGTGTGTTCTGGCCCGATTCTGGCCGGAACGCACTGCATCGCATTACAGCCGGCTCACATTTTTCTGGGTAGGAGGGGGTGTGGCGGGTCATTGAAGTGAATGGCACCTTAGCCACGCTCTCCGACCGCAATGTGATCGCCCGCACGAGATCGCAGGGCATATTGTGCCTGCAGTGCGTTCCGGTGCGGTCAAAATGCTGCAAGCACTATTTTATTTTTGGCTAGAAATGTTATTTTTGGTTAGAAATGTTATCATGTGTGTGCTCTGGGCAGCAAGTGGTTAATGAGTGTGTGATTTGTGTGTTATGAGTGTAAAAATGAGTGTAAAAAAAACAATAAAAATATTGTTTCCTTATTTTGCCGAAGGCGGTTATGATGCTCAACATTTTTTAAACCCGAGCGCCCAAACTGCAACACAATATTAAAGTTATTTTTAGTGTTGGCACTTTGAGATCAATATATTGATTTTGCATCGCAGTTTGGGCACTCAGGTTCAAAAACATTTGCCATCACCTAGTCTGACAGCGACGCAGACGAGTGGACAGAGGTAGCGGGGGATCACGTCACTTCCAGCCAGTCCGGTGGCAGAGGAGGCCAGGCACCATCAGCAGGAGCAGGTAAGAGGAGCTGGGAGGGAGATGCAGCCCCAACCAGCCCACCTAGGACCCCTGCAGAGCCCACCATAGAGAGTCTCAGATGGGCTGTGCAACTAAGCCCAGAGTCTGGCGCATAACTAAGCCCAGAGTCCGGCGCGTAACTAAGCCCAGAGTCCGGCGCGTAACTAAGCCCAGAGTCCGGCGCGTAACTAAGTCCAATTCATATGCTGTTCTGCATTGCTGTATAAATGTATTGCTGGGATTTGTAGTCCCCCTACAAGAGGTGCCATTCTGCATTAGAGTGTAAGCTCCTCTGTACAGGGAATGATGTGACTGGCTCAGTGTTTTCTGTCAAGCATTGCGGTATATGTCAGAGCTATATAAATGTATAATAATAACAGTGTGACTGGCTCAGCGTGGCGGCGGTGCAGGGGGGCGGGGAGACGACGACCGGGCTCCGGGGGGCCCGGCCTAAAGTCGCGTAAGGGGCCCCAAAATTTCTGAAGGCTGCCCTGGCCGTTGTCACTGGAACAAAAAGAGTTGTGGGGAATCTAACATTTTATGGTTGTCACAGAATCAGGAATGGAGGGGAATCCGTTTTTGTGGAAATGTCCGCTTTTGTGGATCTCCTGTGACAGGAAGCGAAAGAAAATCTTCCCAACAAGACACAGACAAAAACAGCTGACATAACTCCTAACCCTCGCCCACTCTAAGAAGAAAAAAATTACTTTAGGTTGCTTTTAACCATTCCTTTCTTTATTCAAAACTAAAAAGAACACATTTTGGATAGTGATACACTTTAATGTTAGCTGTACAGATATTCTTTGGTTCCTCAACATCACGTAAACCAGTTGGGTCACTGAACTGTCACTGGTTGGCTTTTAGTAACTAAATAGAGGGATGAAGACAGTGAAATGAAGAAGTGGGAGTGGGAACTGGCGCAGACCAACATAAAGATCCGAGGAGTTGATGTATTTCTCCCATGCTGTAAGTTTTATATTTATGACATTTACACATTTACATTTCTTTATATATATATTTAATATCAGTTATAGTGATCAGACATTGCAAATAATAGAAGCTAGCAGTGCACAGTGAACAGTTCCTTTGTTTTATTATATCCACTACACAGTTGACCTTCACACATATCTCTTCATTGACATTTTCACCAACTTGTGATTACCTGGTGGAGCTGACAGAAAGGTCACCTTTGTTTTCCATGTTTGTATATTATTATTTTGTGTTGTTACTGCAACAAGCAAGATTAACACTGACTGTTGGATCGCGGAGATGGTGAGCGGGAAAGACAGTAGAGAACTTCAGCATTCTTTTTGTGGGCATCTAGAGACTTTCTCCTTTAACTAAAGGTTACCATCATCTCATCTGCTTGAAATGTGTTGCTTAGTACACATATCTTATATTGGATTTTATTAAAAGTGATTTGCTGGGAAAAAAAATTCCCCCATTAGACTGTGTGCCCTAAAGACAAAAATAATGTCTTCCTCCAACAGCCTCTTCCCTGATGGAGGAAGCTAAGAAGGAAAGAACTGTAAGCTCTTCTGAGCAGGGCCCTCCTGATTCTCTTCTCTTGTCTTGCATTGTATTGTAACTGTACTGTCTCCCCTTATTTTGTAAAGCAATGCACAAACTATTGTGTTATTTGATACCTATATATATATATATATTGTGGCAGTGTGTGGCAATGCCACAGTGTAATCTCCATGTCTGTGTCCATATTTTGATAGTGTCCAGCGCATGTTGATGGCACAGGTGTACACAGCCTTTAAAATAAAGGTGTTGGGAAGGATTCAGAGCTCCACCTGGGAGACAGGAAAACTCCACCCAGGAGTCAGAGTGGAGTCCAGTGCAGGAGGGTGCTGCGGGTTAGAAAAACCAAGTGAGGAGGTTAGCACGAGACTGAGACTGTCTATAGGAACAGACTATGGCCTGATGTCTGAGGCCGGAGCAGCGGCGCTGCAAATGCAAAGCCAGGAGGCTGGATGTGCATGTGTTGCCAAGAGATGCTAAAGAACCCCTGCGAGGGTAATTGCTTTGTTTTGTAAACTTTCTTTTACTACCGAGTGTTCCTGTAATTGTTCCAGTCAAACACAGCTTAGGCCAGCTTATTAGGAAAGATTTACAGCCAGCAGGCAAATTTTGTATTTTGTGTGTTCTATGGTTATCCCAGAGAATAGTTGAAAGTTAAGGTTTTGTCTGACTCATAGACAGGAGTTTATTTTATGTTCAGCAGAGATGGATTAGGGAAGACTAGGGCCCTAGGAAAAAGGTAGCAGATTTGGCTCCCCCGTCCCTTTAAAGAAAAACTGCAGCACATTTTTTATTAACCCTTGCAGTGGGGCTACTACAAGGGTTAACTGCTCGTTTGTGTCTATGTTAAAAAAACAAACAAACTGGGACTCACCCGAAGCTCCGAGCCGACTTCTTCTCAGAGCGGTCCTTCCATCGCCTCTCTCCATCTTCTGCAGGGGTCTGAGGTTCCCTAAATTCTCACCATCTATACACTGTGTGTGTATAGACGTGAGGATGCTGAGGAAGATTACAATGCTGCAGGTAGGGGGGAGACAGGCTGGAGGGAGTGCCGTGACAGCTGGCCAGTGTAGAGCTTAGGGTGAGTATATTTTTGTTATTTAGACACAAACAAGCACTCAACCCTTGCAGCATCAGCGTAGCCCCTTGCATGGGGGGCCATGCAGTGCGGCGGATGCCCTACTGCAAGGGTTAATTTGTAAAAATCCTGGATTTTAGATTAATCTTTACATCTTTACATCCATAGGGATTGCAATAGGCAAAGCCATCCAATTTGCATTGTCTTTACTGGTATGGTCCAATCTGACATCGACTGCCTACAAGTGCATCTTCTCTGGTGAAGGGAAAGGCAAGTGCATAGCCTTGGCCAATTGTGCCACCCCCCTGATATTCTGCAGGAGGATGAAGACTGTGGATGGGCCACCTCGATATGCACTGGACACTCGGCTCCTGCCTAATTTTTTTTTTTGATAATTTAGCTCTGATCTTCAGTGTGTGGGCCACCTCAATATCCACTGGACCCTCGGCTCCTGCCTAGTTTTCTTTGTGGATGATTCAGCTCTGATCTTCGGTGTGTGGGTATACAATTAGGAGCAAATGGGAAATGAGAGAAGTGGATCTTCATCAATCACTAGGCCAATTGTGATAGCACTGTTCTTTCTACACAAAACAGAGCAAAACCAGGGGAAACCACTTTTGTTATACATCAAGTATGAAAAAATAATTTCCAGCTTCCCTTGTTCATTAGGTGTTTGCCACATGGGAGGCTCATTTAGAAAAGGCAGATGGTGGTGGCTCTAGCCTATTGTGTAGTTTCCTGTGAAAGAAACCATTCATATTCTGTGAAACAAACTGTGTATTAAGTTGCTTGGCACGCCATCAAAGTGACAGGATACAGTTTGCTACCTTGACAGTTGAATTCAAAAACATCTGGCGGTATGATTATCTCTAGTATCTAATGGAATTCTAAGCAGGATTAAACTGGGATTCTAAAACACACCAATTTCTAAGGATGTCACCAGCACCCCATACTTTCAAGTGACGTTAGCAAAAGTCTATTATTAACAGAAAACCAAGCCATTCAAATACAAGTGCTTTTGGGGCCGCACAAGGTCCCCTTCATCAGGCTCAGAATGACGTCATGACGATAAAGGGGACCCAGTGCGGCCTCGAGTGCACTTCTATTTGGATGGCATTGTTAAATGGACTTTTGCTAACTTCACTTGAGAGTATGGGGTGCTGGTGACATCCTTAGAAATCGCTTCATATTTCACGGTGCCGTCCGTGGTCACTGCGAGCATCCACCTGTGCATTACAGGTTATCAACCTAATCCGGTAAGGAGTGCAGCGAGACATACTAATTTATATCTCTAAAACACACCGTTCCCGATGATGTTTCCAGGAAGCAATGTCGCTACACGAAAATCAAAAGATTCAGTCTGTTGACCTTCATGTAAGCATTTGTAAATTTTCACTTTGAATAGGTTTTCGTCGAATGTTTATAGAGGAAACAAAAAATTGTACAAAAAATTGAGTATTGTATTCTGTTTCTGGGCACTAAATTTAATTTTAGTGTATTTTATCCTAAAAATACTGGTTTAATAAACATTTTCACAAATAACGTTGCAACATACAAAATTGCAACTAGCTTTTTTTTTTTTAATTCTACAGGGGCTCTGCTTTCAGAACATATATCATTGTTTGGGGGTCTGAAGCTGTTTTCTAGCCGGAAATTCAGATTTTATGTGCATGTTAGTAAGAAATTGCTCCGGACAACAAGTGGTTAAGTGTATCTAAACTTAAAAACAAAAATGTAAAATGCAGCATACCAGCCTGTAGATGTGGTGGCTGCATTCATTTTCTTTTTTTCAGGCTTTTTTCTTTTTCTTTTACTTGGTAATCTTAAGAATAATAAACTTTTAGTTCCTGCGTGGCTACCCTCACTCCCCTCTCTCTATGGGGGCAGTCATTGTTGTCACCCAGGCTGCAGGATACATTTCACCCCTCCCCACCCCTATCTGATCACTGGATAAAAGAATCCCCCTTCTACTTACCTTAAGCCGCTGTCATTTGACGCTGCAGTCCCGAATCTTCACCTCTTCTGGTTACTAGTGTAGGTGTTAGGATCGTGGTGTGGGCCCGAAGTGATGAGGAGGACCTCCCTTGCAACCCCGTCTGATGACCACTGGGGTTGAGAACATTAGGTTCAGGCAGGGGATGCACGAGTGCCGGATGCGGATCTTGAGGTCACAAGGTCTACTTGGTGACCTGGCAGAATAGTCGTCGTGCTAGAAGGATTCAGCAAAAGGGAGAGTGAGAGACAAGCCGGGTCAAATACCGTGCAGGCAGCGGAGTACCAGGGGTTAACCAGAGAAGGGTCTAAAGACAAGCCGGGTCAAATAACGTGCAGGCAGCAGAGTACAAGGGGTTAATTAGAGAAGGGTCAATGGACACAAGCCGGGTCAATATTAGGAAGGCACTGGAGACAGGAATCACAATGGGGAAGAGCAGGAACAAGGCACGGCAAAACACAATGGAAACAGGCATAAGCACAGCAGAACCCTCCAGTGCTGGCTGAAGATCACCCAGCACTGAATGGGCGTCCTGTGGTGCCTTATATAGACCGAGGACGTGCTACTGCGCCGGCGTGATGATGTCACTGCGCCGTCTTGCCGCGATGATGTCACGCCGCGCGGGGCGTGACCCGCCGGGCCGTCTTGCATCTGCGTCTGCGCGGCCTTGACGTGCCGTTGGACGCCCTCTCTGTCTGCGTCCCCGCAGAGGGACTCAGCATCTTCCGCGGGCAGGTACCTGACAGTAGGGTAGTGGGCAGGATTGAGAATTGCAGAATGTCAATCTGCCACTAGATGTCCCCAATAGTGAGTGACTGAGGAAGTCACTGTAGAGTTAAAGGTAGCTCTGCCCTGAGGGAGCTCTATGTCCAGGGAGAGACATATATATATAGATCTATATAGATAGGAGCCGCTCAGGACAGTATCTATATAGGTAGGAGCCGCTCAGGTGTAGGAGCCGCTCAGGACAGTTGACCAGAAGAACAGTTGACCAGAAGTGTGTTTTGTTGGCACAGTAAAGCAAAACAAATGGCAAACACACTCATCAATTTGTTAGTAGCTTTACAGCAAGGTGCACACGGAAGGAGTTTAAACAGTTATAGCAAAAAGTTTCCCAGCACACTCACAAGCCAGCATGCAAAAAAACTTGTCTCACCACTAAGGTTAAAAACAGAGGTTTAGATACACGTCTTCTGCAGAAAATGTGAGCCGTGTCAAGGCACCTCCACATAGTGCGGATAGTAACTCTAAACTATGAGAATCTCCATCTTGGAGCACATGTAGCAAAAGATAAAATTGTGTGCAGGTTTGTAAGGAGGCGTACCTTGTGCGTACCTGTGCCTTTAAGGGAGGTTTTACTTCCTCCTGACAAACCTGCACCCAATTTTATCTTTTGCTACATGTTCTCCAAGATGGAGACTCGCATAGGTTAGAGTTAGGACCGCACTATATGGAGGTACCTTGGCGCGGCTGAAGACGTTTTTTTGCATGCTGGCTTGTGAGTGTGCTGGGACACTTTTTGCTATTGTTGGCACAGTAGAGACAGAGTGATTTACAGAAGGATGGGGTCCATGGGAGGGCACAAAACCAGGCCTGCCGCCATGTAGTCACTGTGGCTATCTGTCAGCTTCCCCTAAGGGGGAAGCAAAAGAGGGCAGGAGCAGCACTACCTTATGGGACTACTCACATGCCTTTAGGATGTAGGACTCTGGACAATACCTCTCCATTGGCCCTGGGCAGCACCTCGACTAAGCTTCTCCCTTCAAATGTTGGTAACTATTCCTATGTGCTTGAAAAAGTAATGTGCCATCATCAGCAAATGGGATGACTGAAGTCTGTCTTATATTGTACATAAGAAGATGTTTAAGTAAAAGTTGAAAAGGCTCTCTGTGTGTGCACTGATCCTTCCCCCAACCTCTAAGATGGGGGTTTCTCTAGGAAGCAAACTTGTGGTGGGCTGGACTGCTGTAGCAATGTAAAGGAGTGTATGTGGGGAGAGATCACAGCAATACTGGTCAGGCCAGGCAGATGTTGCTCTCAAAGATGGGCTCCGCCATGAAGGGGCGATGTACTGAGATTCCGCCCGAGGCCATGAGTACCTAGAGAGCCCTGTGTTCAAAATATTGCAGGGGATCTGAGCCACTACAAAGGTAGCCAGGGCAACAAAGAGTTAATGGATGCCTGGTGCCGCACAGCTCAAACATGTGAAATGCACACAGACCGGCACGCAATCACTGGTAGGATCAATAGCCTGATCCCGTTACACAACACTTCCTGTTTGGGTCATTCTTTGAGTGTTCACATCAGCTCCTACATGATGTGGACACTTCATATTGGATTTTCATTGGTCAAGGTCTTCTCAGGATCCAGAAGATGGCTAACAGCAGTGTTGAGGAGAGAAGGGACTGGCGGTCTCAGGAGCCATCACACTGCTGGATTCGCAACCCCCCACCTGGAAAATTTGGTAGTGGGGGACCTAGAGGGGGAACTTGAGTTGAGTATATCTGAGTTCACAAGGTAAGGGTAAACAAAAGCCTCTCAGGATAGGTTGGAGGTGGGAGGGAGGATTGAGAAAAAAAAATACTTTTTGAGTACAGTTAGGCTTTAAATATGTCTTCCTCTCTCCATTTCTAGGGCTCATTCACAACAAATCTGTTGCATTGTGATCCGTTTTTCAGTGGATATTAACGGAAAGGCACCCCGAAAAATGAATGGGTGTAAATGGTGTTAGATCATGGATAAAATGCAATTTTAAAAAATGGATAAGGTGTGACCTAGTGTGAAGGAAATCAGAAGGTACAGACCGTCCGTTGACTTGTGATTTCCTTTTGATTTTAGTAGTCTCAAAATGAAAGACTAAAGTGTACCCATATTTTTTTTAACTAAAATAGTTGCGCTAGGATCTAGTGCTATAGAAATTAACCAGCTGCAGCAATATCTCTTAACGTGATCAAATGTAGGCTGGTGTGCTGCGCTTGGTTATGTGTGGTTCACTTATAAATATCTAAAAATGTGTAAAAAATTAAATATCTTAACTTCATCAACTTAATAACCTTAATACTTCTAATAATTTAATCCAGTGCCAGTGGTCAGAGCCTTGTGTCAGTTTATATGTTAAAATGCATTCCAGAATAAATAAAATAAAATGTGTAATTTAAATGGGTGATGGGTGATCCTGAGTGTACCAATTGGGTATATATATGTGTGTTGTCATATAAAGGAATTGGCCTATAAAAGAATAAATGTGTAAAAATATATATATATGAAAGGTGTGTTTTAAACGAGTGAATTAATTACATCTGGCATTCAGTGGCGCTAATAACTTGTTCAGGCAACCAAGGCTACAAACCAGTGTACAAAAAATCCTTATAAAACCACATCTAGTAAAGTGTGAATAAAATCGTGCATATATACGATATATAAATATAAATATATAAATATATCAAAGTGTGTAAACGGGGGATTCTGAACAGAAATCTAATATCCTCCAAACAGCGTTGGAGATCCAGAGGATAGAAACAGAAAGAAAAAAGGCATCAGAAGGAGGAAAGGTTATTTGGGCTATATAATACATGTGCGTCACACCCTGACCTCTGTACTGTGCGTCACACCCTGACCTCTGTACTGTGCGTCACACCCTGACCTCTGTACTGTGCGTCACACCCTGACCTCTGTACTGTCCATCACACCCTGACCTTTGTACTGCGCGTCACATTGCTGACCTCTGCACTGCGCGTCACATTGCTGACCTCTGCACTGCGCGTCACATTGCTGACCTCTGCACTGCGCGTCACATTGCTGACCTCTGCACTGCGCGTCACATTGCTGACCTCTGCACTGCGCGTCACATTGCTGACCTCTGCACTGCGCGTCACATTGCTGACCTCTGCACTGCGCGTCACATTGCTGACCTCTGCACTGCGCGTCACATTGCTGACCTCTGCACTGCGCGTCACATTGCTGACCTCTGCACTGCGCGTCACATTGCTGACCTCTGCACTGCGTGTCACATTGCTGACCTCTGCACTGCGCGTCACATTGCTGACCTCTGCACTGCGCGTCACATTGCTGACCTCTGCACTGTGCGTCACATTGCTGACCGGTGTACTGTGCGTCACACAGCTGGCCTCTGTATTCTGCATTGCACCACTGACTTCTGTACTGTGCTTTGTTACTGATCTTTGGACTCTGCGTCACACCGCTGACCTGGCAGAGTTAAGGCCGGGGCAGGGTAGGGGTTAGGTGGGGCAACTGGTGGCGAGTAACTTTTAAGGCCTGGCTAGTAGCTTAGGACTTGAAATTTTGAGCCCTGCACTAATCCACATCAATCATTCCTCCTAGTAAACTTTAATGGCAGCATCCATTTACTTTCATCAATTGCTATAATCATATGGTTTCTGTGAATCAAGAATCTACACCAGCGTGTAATAAAAACTCATTTAATGTTCTTAGAATTCTCTAAAGGAAGGGTGAAAACATTCAGCCCAATCAGGAGGTGATGAAACAAGGCAGCATATGACTTGTCTGATGCCGAAGGAGGATACTTAAGAAATCAACAGCTTTTTGCCTCAACTTGATGAGTAATTAAAGCAGGAAGAATAATTAGCAATCACAAAGTCCCGGGAGAGATGTATAGATGAATTTTTAAACACCCACAGATATGTAGAGGGTAAAGTGTCAATATTTTAACAAAAGTTTAAAGGCTTTGCATGAATCGAATTAATAGCTTTAAACAAGCCACCCTTCATCTTGCACTAAACACATTCTCTTTCTTCCAGGGCTTCCTTAAAGCCATCACATGTATTTATCTGATCTTTCTAAGCTGTGGATCTGCAAATATAACCTATTAATACTTTTGTCTACATTTGTTAAGCTGGGGAGAGATGTGGGGGGTGGGGGGTAATATAAAAATGTAAGTGATATTAAACCTTAACTAAAAAATATAAATAGTGATGTAGACCCCAGCACTTACCGTGCTTGCTTGTTTGTTCACCTTTTTTCCGCGATCCTACCTTTGGGTGGCTCCATCCCCTTATAGGTACCCATGAAGCCACCTATGTGTGCACGCTCCCATTTTAGGGATCGCAACCTGAAAAAACTTATTTCAGGGAGGTGCCCTTCACATTCCAGGGAGGTGCCCTCTGCCCCCCGCCCTCATCCACTATTACTTCCCGTGCTATCTGCTGGGGTTTTTTTCTAGTATTCTGACCGCTGCTGCCATCAGAAAAAACAAACAAAACAAAACAAACAAAAAAAACAGCATAGGAATGAATAGCTAGATTGCTATTTCAATTTGCAATAACCAATGGCAAGCTGGCTATTGCATCCACCCTCTGCTGCTGTCAATCAGCAGAGGAGGACCTGCAGGAAGAGCGGCTCCGATATCAGAATAAGAAGGGAAAGGTTTTCTAGTTTGCTAGATTGATTTCGCCAGTAAACACTCAGAACATTGTTTCAACTGTGGTTACAGGCTTTATAAAAACTCCAGGTCTTGCCACTATGAATATTAATGAATGGGAGATCTGGGTTTGCACAGAGAAGTGTAACATTAGCCAGTACATTTTGTTCCCAAAAAATGTGCCCGAAAAATGATTTAGCCTACCTGCTGTTCATCCCAAATAGTCACCAGAAAAATACGTATCAAAGATGTACTATACGTTCCTACTCTCGGAAATTACCTGCTGCCACTGACAAAGCACACTGAGCTAGGATATGTAGTGACATTCAATGATAACAGCTCTATTATCACAAAAGGAAGCCACAGAACAGCTGCAGGGAAAAGTTACAGATAAACTGTATCAGTTGAAAAGTGCAATGAAATGGGTAACACTGTCAAAGAGGAAAATAACTTGAACTGTGCTCACATGTGGCACTATCATCTTGGACACAGCAATCATGAAACTATAAAGGAACTGGCCAAAATCAGCATGCAAATGGAATAAAAATTGACCCATGCAATGACATGAAGTATACCAGTTGTATAAAAGGAAAAATGATCAGGAAATCTGTTTCCCAAAAGTAGCAAATCCAGAGCCCAATAGCCCCTAGACTTGATTCAATTTGATCTATGTGGTCCTAAAAAAGCTCAGACTCCAGGAGGTAAAGGGTATTATCTCACATTCATTGATGATTACTCAAGATACACTGTGCTCTACCTATTTTACAGCAAAGGCGAAATTCCAGATAAACTTAAACAATATGTTGCCCAAGTAAGTGACAAGACACAAGTTATTTTTAGGAATCATGGCAGGAACCTTTACTGTGTCTGCACGGCAGCAACCTTTATTGAGTCCACAAGGCAGCCACCTTTATTGAGTCCACAAGGCAGGAACCTTTACTGAGTCCACAAGGCAGCAACCTTTATTGAGTCCACAAGGCAGGAACCTTTACTGAGTCCACAAGGCAGCAACTTTTACTGAGTCCACAAGGCAGCAACTTTTATTGAGTCCACAAGGCAGGATCCTTTATTGAGTCCACAAGGCAGGATCCTTTATTGAGTCCACAAGGCAGGATCCTTTACCGAGTCCACAAGACAGAAACCTTTACCAGAGGTTGCAATAGCAGAGAAAAAAAAGAAAAAAAAGATATGATGTGAAGGGAAAGTTGAAGAATCTCTCCTCTATTTCCTCACTCTTTAGGCAAGTTACAAACTATATAAATATATATTTCTTGCAGCTCATTTTAATCCCGGTTTATCACCGAGTGCCCAACTTTTCAGAGGGGTGACACCAAAATTACTGCCAGTCATTTTAATGCCACCTCCTCTGATGGTGTCACCCGGACTGCACCCCCTTATGACGCCTCTGTGGGGTATATTTATAAAGCAAAGAATGTGATATTCACCAAACATTAACTGGTAGGTATAACTTCCAGGTGCATATGTTTTAAATGGCAGTGATTATTTGGTTAATATCACATTTAATATGCCCCATAGATGCTCTTTTTACAATAATTACGTTCTACCAACTTTTTACAATAGTCTAGTTTATTTTTAGTTGTGCTTTAATAATAATGTAGGACAAATATTTTATCGTCATAGTGTTTCCATAACTCTCATGTCACTGTAACTGGTTCTTTATATTTTCCTAACATGCATGGAGTCAAATCAATCTTTCTTGTACTTCATAGAAATGAATAATAGACTTTTGTTTTTTTGCTTGGAAAAACCTCCAGAAAGAAGTTCTTTGCCTGGAGAATACTGCACAGAGAACAGCTAAGATAAAGGAAAATGTATAGTGGGGTTTTAATTATTATTATTATTATTATTATGTTCAAAGCTCATTTTAATCTCTTGCTCCTGTGAGATTTAACTACTTATTGGCAGTCACTTAGGCTGGTGCTGCACAGCAGATTTTTAGTAGTTGAGTTGTGCTACTACATGAAGAGCAGCAATTGACCACGAAAGAGATGGAATAAATGTTTCCATGTGGAGTGAGCTACTCAAGTAGCATGCGGGAACATTTTGAAGTCATCAATCGCAATGACAGGGTAAGATCGTGCCAGATTGACTGCTACTACATGCTACTTGTGTAGTTCACTCCACTGAGAGTCATTTGTTCCATTTATTTAAAATCAATTGCTACTCCTAGGAAATAATCTCTAGTGATTTTAGTAGCACAACTGAGCTACTAAAATGAAACGGTGTAGCTGTATCATAATGAGGTGACTGCCAGTAAGTAGTTACATGTCTCAGTAGCACGAGATTAAAATCACCCTTGCAGTTTGGCCCTCAAACTATTTTTCTTTTTAGTATAAGAAATGTTCCATATATATATAATATGGTAATAGTTGCATATAATATCAATTGTTACCATATGAAGCTGGCATATGATGCAATTAAGGCTGTTCTTAAGGCACTTGTGCTTAAAGTGACATTAAACCCTCAGATTTTTTTAACATAAAACAATACTGTAATGTGTGCCTTACTTTAATCCATGGTTGTTTCCCTTCTCTTTGCTGCTCTTCCTTTTAAATCTGTATCTGTTCTCATGCTGGGCAGAACTTCTGTTTTGCAGCAGACTGCCTTGTCTCAGGAATGGCTACATGGTGTCTGTGTGCAGGTTCACAACCTGAGCCAGCACTACAGGAAGAGGCACTCAGCTGCAAAGGGAAGTTCTCCCCAAGCATGAGAAGACATGAGGATTTAAAAGGAACAGCAGCAAAGAGAAGGGAAACTACCATGGATTACAGTAAGGCACACATACAGTAGGGCACACAGTGTTGGTTTATTTTTAAAAATCTGAGGGTTTAATGTCACTTTACTCATTTTACTGCTGTGGTGTGAAAGGCCTGAATTGCTATTTGATTTTAAATGGTTATTTGGGGAAAATTGACAAATCATCTACTGTATGGACAAGGAATATGGAAGGCTCAGAATGGAAAAATGTTTTCATTTATTACCTGAACGAATTAAATTCTAACTATGACTGTGAATTGGTTCGGGAACACTTATACATATTGTAGTGCACAAAATAAACCTATATATAACATCTGGGATTCTATTCAAGCAGCCAGTCTGAATGACATTTTAAGAGTTTTCAAACAATATTAGTTGACTCAATGATGGCAAAAGTTTAAATGAAATCTACTGGTGTATGGTCAGGATTACTGCTGAGAGACTGGAGACAGAGGCTGGCCTAGGAACTCCGCCACCAGTCGGTGTCACTGGTCTCTAGCATTTTTGCATTATCTGGCCCAGGAGCTAAAAAATTGAAGGTGCCGTGGCTGGGTCAGGGACTCAGCATAAAGTGTAGGGGGATCAGTTATAAGATTATGAATATGCATCTGACCCTGACCAATTCCTGAGCAGGCTGATTTAGAGGTGTGGCTGGAGAAAGGTGATAAATATTTGGGAGCACCTTTCCAGAAGTCTCTCTCCCCTGGGGCTTCTCTCTGTTGCAAGATGCTTGGCCTAGGCATCAGCATGGGGCAGGTGCTGGGGTCTCAGAGGCTTAAGATGCTACTGGAAAGAGACCTAAAGGAGGCTGGGCTGGAGGAAGGATGTGCTTACTAAGAAGAGTCTCAGAGGAGCTGAGGAGAGCCGCCGTCTGGACCCTGTAAGAGATTCCTAGCCCTAGACTCACGTATTATACATAGTTACATACTATTTGACATTACAATACAGAGCAGACGAAACCAGTTGGCACACTACAAGTATTGTGACTGCTCTATCAGAGTCATAGGGGTTGATTTACTAACCTTATAAACACACCACGAACATGTATACACCTCTGTAGTGTGTTCCCTCCCAGCATGATCTATGGGTGGAATCTGAACACCTTTGTAGTGTGTACACACCCAGCAGGTGTGTTGTGCAAAGCACTGCATGAATTACAAGGTGATGTTGTGTAAATTAGCTCTATGTTGTGTTGCTTGCATTGATGAATGCAGGAATGTAAATGCATGAGCTAACCATTTTTGTCTAAACTGTGAAGCAGCATTATATATGCATCATGTGCATGATTTTTCCATACATGGCATTAGTGGAAATATGCTTTTAGAGACTTTTTGGTTGATAAATACGTTTTGCTGTGTGAAAATCACACGCACCTGGTGCGTGCTTGTGTTTAGGTTAGTAAATCACCCCCATAGACTGTTGCTGGCTGCTCTCTGTTGCAAGAAGCCATTTTTGGTTACTCTCATAGGACCTGTTGCTACTTGTTGCAAATGCTGTTGCTACTAGTGAAGACATTGTCCTTCATTTTTGTTCTTTGGGTATCTTGCAACCCTAACCCTCTCTCCTAAGTTATTACTGAGCAATAAGTGCTAAAAATATACTACGACTCGAACCTATTATAACCTAGAAGTGTCGGTATTGCTGGCGCTGATGAAAAGGGTCGGTGACTGCTAAACAGGTAGGAGAACCCTAAATCATTCCAGCGGCTCCTTCTGGGGTGAGCGCTACAATTGAATGTTTTTACAGAATTCTCTTGTGCTTTGCACATGTAACATCACAAGAAACAAAGACCTCCAGTTGCCTCACAGCACCTCTAAATCAGTTCATACAAAATTATTTATATATTATTTAACATACCGAACTATCCCGCTCTGGGAAATACAAACGTGTGGGGCTGTCTGTTACACACTTTGAGGGGAATGATTGATCTCAATACACACCCCAGAATAAGGACTAAGTGTACATCACTGAATAATTGGAACATTTTACCACTTTATTTTCTCACTTGGAATGGACTGATAGATATCACAGAGACTTTTTTTATTATTGCATAATTGGTTTTATTTTTCACACAAAAAAATAAGTTTTTGGTTTTGGAATTTACACAAATTAAGCACGAAGATCACGTCACTTATTGTTTTATAAACATTCAGTTTAAAATAAGATATCCTTAAAAGAAGATAAGGACATTTTTTATCATTATTAAATTGACCACAGAGATATTTATAAACCATTATTCATAGGTTGTTCACACAATCATAATTTGTTCCACGATTAAGCCTTGTCACTTATATTTATTTAGCGGTATACACTGTATAGGAATAAACTTTTATTTGTAGATCACGTATGGTAGTCACTTATTGATATTTTGTATATACACATGTATTCACTTGCATTTACTTTAGATTGATTAGCGCTGTGCATTAATTTATATTCATAACAATACAAATGTGGAGAATATAAGCAACAATGATGAGTTAATTGCGACAAAGAAATCAATGCACACACTCTTAAAAAGATGCAAAGCCCCTCTCATACACATTTATCTGTAGTCCGCCCCTTACTTCCCCCACTGGCCAGTGGTACACAGATCAATGATAGCCGACTTTGGGGTTTATGGATTAAGCGATCTAAGTCCTGAGTGGAGGATGTTCCTTGCAAAAAAATGAATAAAGTGTTGAGTAAGGTTGACCCAAAGCCCATCACCAAATCCTGGAGGCTGTATGAAGTCTTTGGTCCCTTTAAGTTCCTCTTGGGCCAGCAAATAGCATTGCACCTCTCAAGGTGGCCAGAGATATGGTCAACAGTTTGAAGCAGAATTCCGAACAGCCACAGCAGGAATTCTGCATGCAGTTGAAACACAGAATGCAGGGCAAGTACCGTATCTCTGGAAGAACTCAGGAAAAATACAGGTTGTACACAGATGGAACCAGCCACACAACACCAAAATACCAATTACTGGATGGTTAGACACTATAATACCTGAAGATTGTGCTGGATTCTGTGTACTGCCACTTTAAGTCTCTATCTCTCTCAGCGCAGGCTGTCAGTTGCACACTCTCAGTCCATCTCTGCTGTAGCCATGTGCTTTTTCCAGAGCAGAGTTCCTTTTGCAGCAGCTATGTCCTCTTTCTCCTTACAGTCTTTCTGTACATTTCTCTGTTGTTGGGGATGGACTTCCTCTTCAGCTACGACAGTAGCCAATCAAAGAGTAGGGCGCAGCTGCAGCCAGTAGAGTCTCTCTTTCAGTCTCTTCTCTATCTATGGGCTACCAATCAAGCAGGGAGAAATCCAGTGCAGTGTTTATAGTAGCACCCTGGCCAACAACGTTTCTGTCAATACTTGTGTAGAGAAAATAGCAATTCTCAAAGAGTTTCCAAGATATTAAGTCTTCTTCAGGAAGAAAGTAATACATCTACAAAATTACATACAAATTTGTCAATACATACAAGACGCAAATATCTCATTATTGTCTCATTCTGTTAACCAAATAACCTACTTTGTGAATTGTGCTTGGTCAACAAGGCACACACAATGCAACCAAGCATGTCAGAGCTAAAGAGGGGCATTGTACTTGATGACATCAGTAGTCTTTAGATTATCTGCTTCTAAAAGCAGATTCACTCTTGAAATGCTCTTCAGGATCTTGTTTTGAAGGAGCTCAATAGAGTCTTTCTTTGAATCGATTACCACTTGCAGAAAAATCATCCTCTGTATAGGCCGAAGGGAGCTTTTCTTCAAGTAGATGAGCAAACCAAAGTCTTGTAGGGTGTTCAGTACAATCTTGCAATGACAAATGAGCATCTCTTCACTTCTGGCCAGCAGGAGAATATCATCCAAGTAATGGTAAACCCTCAGACCTTGCTCTCTCAATATTGCTAGTAAGGTAGCAGCACCCTTGCTAATGTCCTTGGTGACCTTGAGAGACTCAACAGTAGACATCAGAATTGGAAGTGTTTTGGCACCACTGGGAACAGTGGGTACTTATGGAAGTTTTGGTGTACAGGAATAAGATTTGCATCTAACAGCATCCTGTCATACAGACTGACTACAAGAAGCATTAATAGGAGAGTTTCCATCTTGAACTACTCCAGATAGGCATGTTTGTTCGACTTTCTTATATTGAGTACTGGTCTGAGGTCTCCTATCTTCTTTTTCACTAGGAATAGTGAAAACCTTTGCAATTTTGGGCTTATAGCACTGGTGTAATTGCCCCCTTCTTTGCCAAGTATGTGCCATCATTGCACCAGTTGTTCTTTGAGGTCTAATCCAGTGACCGAGGATAAAGCCAAAGGGCCATTCTAGATTTTACTGCTGACACCATGTACAAGTGGAACAGGTAATGATCTCTAACCTTCTTCAAATCTGGCAATGCTGTGATGATTCTTTCACCCTCTATGATCCCCAAAAGTGCCCGCTCACTGTTACTCGTCCAGGTGGAAATTGCTCTGGTGACAGACTATAAAGCTATGGCTGGTTTGCACACTCCTTCTGCCCTTGTACATATTGTTTTTAGATCTCAATCGATTTTATGATCTAGGACGTCACAAAGTGTGACTGCACTCTCCATGGGTAATGTGACTTGCCTTCCCCGGTGATGCAGATATTACTGCAGAGTTCTGTAAAAGGTGGACAGCAGAGCAGCAGGATGGATAAGCTGTGTTCCCGGTCATTCCAGCAGCTCTGTTGAAGTCATCATGCCCACGAACATGTGCAGATGCGTCCTGGCAGAGTGGAAGCCATCTTGGAAAGTGGCATACAGGCAACAGAAAGAAAATTAAGCTCACAGGTGGAGGACAGGAAGTAGAAGTAGTGAGGTAAAGAAGGCCCTGGAAAGCATGGTGTGTATTCCAGCAGCTGGAGACTGCCATATAATTCAGCTGCCAGTAAGAGCATGATTCACACAATTTTAAAATCCAGGAAAATATTATTTTGTTTTTGCTTATGTCTCTGTGCCAGTTGGAGAGATTTCCAAAGCTGACAGAGGTTCTACGCTTTTCCTGCTCTATCCAACACAAAATGAGATATTTGACTGAATTTAATCCTTACATGTTGCTATAACAAGTGAAGGGTTTCCTGGGTGTGGCTTGGGAACAAGATTAGGTAACCCACAAATTGCATTTCTTGCTTTAATTTGCAAAAAACAAAAATCAAACATGGTAGTTAGCGAGTTACTTGGAATATTTTAGCTGGGTTTTGCTGGAGTTCTTCCCTAAACTCCCAGAGCTCACCGGAGATTACTGAAAACAAATCCGTGTACTAATTACTTTTATCATCTGCTCTATCCTCTGCAACAGGTTCGGGATAAACTTGCAGCCTCAGGTTCTCTAATTAATCAGACATGGAAACATCTTGAAATTACAGATATGGCTGAGTGTAATTACTGCCAGACTGCTGAACAGTGGCGTAACAACCGGGGGGGCAGGGGAGGCACTTGCCCCGGGTGCAGGACTGAGGGGGGGGGCGCCGTCACGACCCCGCTAAACAAAGCCCCTGACTCCCTCTCTCTGCCACATTCACCCGGCTGTCATCTGGCGGCCGCTCGCTCCTCCAAGGCCACTGCGAGCGGCCCTCTACAGTGCCTGATTGGAGGGTGCGTCTGCCTGATCCAGCCAGCCCGGATCGCATAGCGGCGATCCGGGCTGGCTGGATGAGGCAGACGTGGCCCCCTAATCAGTGGCCTCGGAAGAGCGAGCGGCCGCCTGATGACAGAGCCGGGTGATCGTGAAGCCCCCACTGACCACCAGGCTAAGGTAAGGTGACACATTTTTTAAAAATAAAATCTGGGGACATTTTTAAATGTCCCCGGGAACATAAAATAAAACCTTTTTTTTTTTTTAAACTACTCACCTGATTCCTGGATCCAACAAGTGCGGCCTCCCGTCTCCCATGCTGTTAGAAGTTGCATACGGGCGGGAGTGATGCAAAATACGCAGCCGCCTTCCCCGCTATGCTAATAGCATATCTTGTCAGAAGCTGCACACTACGCGTGCCAGTTTAAGTATTAACCAGCACACGCTGTATGCAACTTCTAACAGCGTGGGAGACGGGAGGCTGCACTTGTTGGTGGATCCAGGAATCAGGTGAGTATTAGGAGAAAAAAAAGTTTTATTTTATGTTCTATTCTTAGTTCTATAATGGCATTGTAGTAATTTCAGGTGGAATACAGCTTCATGAGATATCAGCTAATACAGGGACAATGATGGCATGCTTGGACTTGTAGTTCCTTAGCTGATATATATGTGTGGGGGTGGGGGGTACAGTTCTAGTGGATGTTTATATAATATGGGGGGGCGGAAAAAAAAATTCTGCCCCGGGCGCCCATAACTCTGGTTACGCCACTGCTGCTGAATATTTACAATGATCCTTTAATTATGTAAAGTTTTCTGAAGTAGGCCTTGATTGACTGTGGGGCTCCAGTTATGGTAAAAAATTATCATTCGGAGTTTGGCATTGCAATAAATTCCAAAAGGGAGTATATAATGTAGGGCTGAAGGAAACCTGGTGTCATGTACCTTATGGAGCTTCAGGTGACGAGGGCAGCCTCTTTTGCAACTCTAGTGCCAGAGTGTAAAGACACGATTGCAAACCGCGAGAATCGCGGCAAACTGCGCATGCGCGAGAATCGCTGCAAACTGCGCATGCGCGAGAATCGCTGCAAACTGCGAATGCGCGAGAATCGCGGCAAGGTGCGCGGGAAAACGCACAGGAAGTGAGGTAGCTGTCTGTGAGCCATGGGACTATAAAAGGAGGAGCCAGCCTCTCTGGCATTGCTGATGGTCTTGTCAGCTTAGTGTTGTGCCCTGTGTTCTGTATCTGTTACTTTAGCCTGCCTTGACTCGGATTGCTCTGGACTATTCTCTGCGTGCTGCCAGCCCCTGACCTCGGCTTGTTTCCTGGATATTGAGTTTGCCTTACGATTTGTACCTCGCCTGCCCGACCGGATTTGACCTTGGCTTCCTGACTTCTCTTCACTGTTGTCTCCACGCAGTGAGTGTTTCCAGCCTACGGCACTCGTGCTACTCATTGCCCTGCACCCTTCTGTTCCCAACTCCAGGGGTCACAGGACACGATTCGCAAGAGACGCCCCCCCATCTTCCAGTCTCAGCCTCAGGTACGTGATACAGAGTGCCTAAATAGTGACCTGGGTCACAGAGGGGCACAGAGGGGCACGAGTGCAATAATTTGATCTTGCTCCAGGAAGTGGAACTTGTAGCTAGTTCACTGGACTGAACCAAAACGCACAGCAAAGAAGCATGAAGAGAAGAGTCGAATTCAGGCAGGCCGGGTCAGCAATGTGCAGGCAAGAAGGTACTGAAACAACAGACAAAATCATAGTCAGATGGCAGGCCAGGATCAGAATCATGCGGGCAACGTAATACCAGAAAGAAGCTTAGTCCAAGACGAGCCGGAGTCAGGGTCAGGGTAACCAGAAAATCAACAAAGTCAAGGAACAAGCCGGGTTCACCAACGGGAAGGCAACAAACAGGAATCAGGTTCATGAACACAGGAGCACAAAAGCTAATGAGTACTTAGTACTGGAGGCTAGGAGAGGCTCAGTTTAAATAGCCCACTTGGCGCCACAATTCCTCGGATGTGCGCACATGCATCCGCGTGCGCACCTGCGCAGAAGTGATTGAAATTACCTAGTTCTGTGGACTATGCTGTGCACGTGCACATGAGCAGATGGATGTGCAACTCCCTTGGCATGGACTTCCTGACACCTGGGAAGTATGAAAGCATTCATTGTTGGCCTCCCATTCTGAAAATAGGAGTTGCCTGACTGTCATTCTGGTCCAATGGCTTCAGTACTTTCTGAGTTACCGAAGAAGAATTCTGATCGGGAGATTTGACCACAGTCACTCTAACTAGTCTGATCCTCATACATGCTCTGGGTAAGTGTCTCAGACAGTACTGAGGTAAGAGACAGTCAGGCAATTATCTTCACAACTTAACAAGGGCAGCATCTGTTTTTGTGTCTGTATAAGGTTCATTAGGAGTGAGCCTATGGGGTTATTTAAAGTTAAATGTACACAGTAGTTGCACCCTCCCTGGCAACCAGGGCTATTCTTAGAATCTTACAGATGTCAGGAATGGCCTGGGAGACTGCACAGGGCATGCACCACAAGTCGTCTACACTAGAAAAAAAATACTAAGAGACAAAAGAGCTTGTTAACAGAATAAACCTTTTTTCTGCTTAAAAAACTGTATTTTCTAACCCTTTTTTTCCCCACTTTAAATGTTAAAGTAATAACTGTCTGAGCTAAGAACATATATTTGTAATACAAACCTTTATTGTGTTCCTCCAGACTCTAAAAGTTTATATTTAGTTTACATAGGTATATCATGCCCCCTAGACATGTGCACTGCCAAAAAATTAGTTTCGTTTCGTTTCGTTTTAAATTCGGATTTGTGTTATTTCGTTTTTCGGGATTTGGGTGTGAAAGTCAATTCGGATTCGGAATTCAGATTCGGACGAAATTCGGTAGCGTTAGGTCGAACGTTCGTTTCGTTTTCTGTTCTTATTCGTTTCTTATTCGTTTCTTATTCGTTTCGTTCGTTCGTGACATTCGAGGGGGAAAAAATATTTTTCTCCTTCTCTAATGTCACTTTGCTCCAACGAACGAAACGAATAAGAAACGAATAAGAAACGAATAAGAACAGAATACGAAACGAACGTTCGAACTAACGCTACCGAATTTCGGAAATGGAAATTCGGATTCGTTTGCATTCGTTATGTCTGTAATTCGGAATTCGGATACATCCGAATGTCCGAATTTCCGAAAATTCGTCCGAATTTCAATTCGGAACGAAACGAATCGCACATGTCTAATGCCCCCTGTATCTCCCATGACTATGCCGGAGGGCCTTCTGATAGGTTAGTTAGACACTGAGCATTGCATTGTGGGGCTGGGGTATACCTAAAGTTCTATTCATAATCTCCCTCATGAGTTCTGCTTTTGCTTATTCTGTCTTGTAATTAGTTGATTTTATCCTAATTTTAATGGAAATCATACAGAGTAAGTCTGTCAAGTAGTGAAGTGTAGAAGAAGAAGCACAAGTGACTGAATGTTTACCCTTACTGACCTCACTATGAAGAGACTGTAGATGAGAGACCACCATGTAGGACCTGTGTGATGTTTCTCCTTGGTATTGTTGGCCTTGCTCCTCTGGGGTTTTTTCTAGAGTCCCTTCAATATGGCATTGGAAGAACAGGAGTCACAAGCCTATGAGAGAGTGTACTCGCTGTTGCCATTAATCTTGAAACTAGATTGATGCCTCAATCATGAAGTTGAGAGCGTGTTTGTTGTACTGATGAGAACCATTACATTAAAAAAAGAGTTAAAATGGTCAAAAGGGTTAACTCTATCAGAGAAATCAAGAGTATGGTGTTAGTCTAGGTCAGAGAAGGTCAAGGTCAGAGAAGAAGCAGCAAGCCAAAGGGGACTTGTGGGTGGAATGGACTACATCTGGTGACTGTCATGTATAGAATCTTTAGTTCCCATGAGGTCTAGAGAGAGATGGGTGGTGTTGATTGCTATCTGATTCCACTGGATAGATTTTAGTGGTGGTGATGATAAACTTGTAACCTAGTTAGGCCCTGTCTATGACAGAAGAAACATGGCGAAAAAAGTGCTGTGAATAACGCAAGTGAGGGGCATGAATACTCATGTACACTGTCTTATGCATAGAAACCCATCTCTTTTAAATAGTCCTTGGTAGGGATGCACTGATACCGATAATCGTACTTGCCCAAATGCTTTGATGCTTAGCCTGATACCCGAACTTCCGGTATGAGGAAGCCGGGCAATCTAGTCATTACATGCTGCCTTGCTTCCTGATTGGCAGGAAAGTCAGCTCCATGATCCTTTGTAACTTGGTGATGAGGGAGCATGGAGCCAGCTTCCAGGCCAATCAGAAAGCCGGGCAGCGTGGCCACCAAGTGATGAGGGAGCATGGAGCCAGGTTCCCAGCCAATCAGGAACCACCTGGCTTCCTGACTGGTCAAAAAGCTGGCCAATCTGGAAGCCAGGCAGCAAGTCATTACCCGCCCCCTAACTTCCTGATTGGCCATGAGGGAGCATGGAGCTGGCTTCCCTGCTAATCGGGAAGCCGGGTGGCGGGTCATTACACGCCGCCCAGGTTCCCGGCTAATCAGGAAGCCAGGTGGCGAGTCATTACACGCCGCATGGCTTCTATATGGGACTTAGGTATCGGTATTAAGTATCGGGTACCGGGAAAAAATATTGATACTCGTACTCGATTCCCGAAAAAACGGTATCGGTGAATCCCTAATCCTTTGGAAATATCATAGTCAATAGGGAAAGCAGGCAATTTACAGTTTACTGAGCTATGCTGGTAAAGTCTTGGATTTATAGATTTTACCCTATATACATTGGTGTAATGAAAACTCTTTTGTTGCTATAACCTAGCAGTTATATTATATTATTAATATTGTTGACAATAACAACAACCCTTTAAAGCCTTAAATTCCAAGTATAGAAAAAACGCAACACAAATATATTCCTCCTAGTGTTTGCACTTGTGTCCAGAGTCTTCCCATATATTTTTCTGTTGAAGCGTTACTCTAAATTGATATGAGGCTCCCAGCCCAATCTCTTCACACTCAATCAATCTTTGTTTTACTTTACAGTAATAGAAAAATAAAAATTGATACATTTTATACCTGGCAGCCTACAATAAAAAGATCCATCGGAACAGAAAACACAGTTTGGATGAAAGCCAAGTGAACTCAACTCTAAGATTTGTAAATTGGACTTTGATGACCTCCAATCAAAACAAACATTTATCTATAGTTTTTAGTGGCAGAGATTTTGAGATCCATACATACAAACTTTAAAAATTGGATCTCAGGTTCTGAACCTGAAAGGGCTACTAATGTGCAAATAATAGGGATGAGTGCAAGGTATGCTGAGCCTGTGCTTTCATCAGGGGTGTAACTAGAAATCACAGGGCCCCATAGCAAAATAGTGATGGAACGCACTGTATCGCATAGTAAACTCCTCCCTGTTTTCCGGTGCATGCAGCATTTTTTCCAATTGCACTGGATCGCAACACAGGCACTGACATAGAAGTTAAGGATCCCTTAGCCTCTCTCCTGCTCCCGACCGGGCCCCCCTCTGGCCTGGGGTCCCATAGCGGCAGCATAGGCTGCTATGGTGGTAGTTACGCCACTGGCTTTCATCATAAATGACACATTCAAAAGCCTACATGCAAAGTGCAGTCATTCATAGCAACCAATTACACTTCAGTCTTAAGTCCTGCAACATGCTTGCTTTGCTGCAAGTGGAAACAGGATTAATAAGCAATCTGGAAATTTATGATTTGCAGATCTTAATAAGACAAGTAAGAGATGTGAAAACATTGAACTAAAAAAAAAAATTACAATTGCACATTAATTGTAGTTTTCTTATTGCAACATTACAAAATGCTAGATTTGGCAATTGGTATAATTGGAAACAACACATCATGTAGCTGACAGTTCAATGAGGCATTTGAATCAAAAGACTTTGGTTATAAGCTTGCTGAAATCACACTTTGGCCTCTTATTCTTGTAATGAGGTGAAGGTGAGATCTCCATAGCATAGCTTCTGGTTCTGTTCCCACACTCTTTGGCATCCTCGGCCACCTTTCATATTCTTAGGCTGCGTTCACACCTGACCGTTTTGTAGGGCGTTCTACGCTCGACGAACGCTCTAACAGTTGGCTGATAGGCCAAAGCACTGCATCATGGGTGAAGGCCACATGCTTCCTTCCCTTCTAGCTCCACATAGGAGAAGGCCACGGGCTTCCATCCCTTCTAGCTCCACATGGGAGAAGGCCACATGCTTCCATCCCTTCTAGCTCCAAATGGAAGAAGGCCACATGCTTCCATCCCTTCTAGCTCCACATGGGAGAAGGCCACGTGCTTTCATCCCTTCTAGCTCCACATGGGAGAAGGCCACGTGCTTTCATCCCTTCTAGCTCCACATAGGAGAAGGCCACAAGCTTCCATCCCTTCTATCGCCACATGTGAGAAGGCCACATGCTTCCATCTTTCTAGCTCCAGGTATTTTGCAAAGGCAGCCATGGAAAAAGAGTGAAGGAGGAGAGCTGTGAGGTTGAGGATAAGGTGTTCAAGGGATGGGCTTTAAACAGACCCTGTCATTTTACCTGAAATGGGAAATGTGACAGGATCTCTTTAAATGCGTTGTAGACATTTGTAATTTTTCCTGTAAACATACTGGGGGTAATTTAGCAATACTGGAGCAGACAAAATCCGGAGCAGATGTGCATGGCAACCAATCAGCATCTCTTTTTCATTTTCAAATCTTTACTGAACAAACTGAGAAAAGAAGCTGATTGGTTGCTATGGGCAACTGCTCCATACTTTTCCTGCTCCAGTTTTAGTTCAATAAGTGTTTATTGAGGATTTTCCACAAACAAATATACATACATACACGGAGCATAACATCCCACGAGTACAGTTATTGTGCGATAACACGAATATGCATGAAAAGTACATGCTTCGTAACCTGCCATGTGGCGGCAGAACACCCAGGTGCAAGGCCCACTCAATCTATGTCATCAGTATAGTAGGTGAACAAGGTAATGGATCTTAGTTTAGGAGCACCGCGATAATCTAGCCTCCCTGACGGAGGCAATCAGAATAAACAACATCAATGCTAGGGTAAATTAACTTGCATGAACAAATATATAATACATAAATACCGGCGTCTTGAAAGCCATGTAATAACGCCAAGTTTGTACGTTCGAAATCAGAACACCATAGAGAAGAGGGAAGTAAAAGGACCAGAAAGAGACACAGAAACTTGTCTGCTCCAGTTTTGATAAATTCCCCCCACTGTATTAGCAACACTAATAAAATGTAAAAGATTTCTCTCTGTATATTGTTAGATACATATTCCCAGAGTGGGATTTCAGTTTCTGGAACGAATCTATCTACATTTAATGTTTCTCTTGTAGATGAAATATATTTCCACCAATAAAATGATTTATCTGACTCTGATACATTAGTTTGGAGGCGATCATCTGTAGAATTCACCTTCCAGGGGATTCTGTCTGCAGAAGAAACTCGATTTCACTGAAAGGTAAACAGAACTGACAAAGTAATGTTTTATTATAGGCTTACAAAATAAAATAATAGAAAATAAAGATTACACAGACAGGCGAAAATTAAAGCTACACTCCCACTAAACTTAAAGAATTTAAAAAGTTAACACTTGCAGTGGGGCTAACCCCCGAACTGCAAGGGTTAATTGCTCGTCTTGGTCTGGGGCTGGATTAAAGAAGGACAGGGCAGGTTAATGGGCAGGTTAATACAGGCTTGACACTGAATTATTTAGGTATTCCTTATCAAATAATTTACTAGATACTGATATTGTATTTGATATAAGTGATCTGAAGTTGTTGAGCTCAGATAGAGTCCTTAATATTTCAAGTAAGTTGATGCATGGAATAGGCATGGAATACTGAGCTCCCAGTTACATAAATTACTAGACATGTGCGACTCGTTTCGTTCCGAATCGAAATTTGGACGAAATTTCGTAAATTTGGAGATTCGGATGTATCCAAATTCCGAATTACTGGTACAGCGAATGCAAACGAATCCGAATTTCCAATTCCGAAATTCATAAGCGGTAGTCTGTATGAATTGTCGCTTCGTTCGTTCGTTGCCTATGAAAAGTATTATGACACCTCTGCTCACAGAACCGAATGGCATTCGGGAGATCACAGGAGGATGTCAACAGCAGGAGATGTCTTTTGCAGCGAGTTTTCATCGGGTTCGGACGGTCGTCGTGCGGCGGGACTTTTTTTTTATTTCGACGTGTCGGCGGGCGTCGTGCATCGTGATTGACGCTTGATTACATCGATGGAGCCATTTTTTTTTTTTAAAGGAATTGTCAAAAATTGCCTTTTTTTCAATTAAAGGATTTTTTCTAAAAGTGTGGTTTGTTTATATACTTTGAATTTAACCCTTTAGTGAATAAGTAGGGGTACAGGTACCACTTACTTATATTAATTAAAGGGGTACCCCAATGCAAATAAGCCCACTTGCCCACAGACCCCAATAGCCCCCGTGTCAGGGTTGTGGGGGAATAGGCCCTTGTCTCCATCGGCATGGGGACACCCACCCAATGCCGAGGGCACGTGGTAAGGCACAGGGAGGGGACGCTCGATCGCCTCCCCCCTTTCCTGCCCTGCCCGGCCTGTGCTCGTATCAAGGGTCTGGTATGAATTTTGGGGAGAACCCCACGCATATTTTTGGTTCTCCCCAAAATTCATACCAGGCCCTTTATGTCAGACCTAAAGGGTATGAATTGGGGGATAACCTTATGCTTTTTTTTCTCCTCTTCAGCAGACTGAATTTTTTTTTTTTCTCAAATGTCACTTTGCTGCAATGAACGAATGTTACCAAAATGAAACGACAGTTCGTACAGACTACCGCTAAATTACGCCTTAGTTTTTTTTTCCCTCTAGAAATTATCACTGGTTCCTGAAGTGCAGCTCATATGTTTCTGTCTTACAAATGGAAGAGGAAACTTACTCCTTCAATGATGAGTTTCTTAAACCGTAAACTTCAGTGCATCTTCTGTAGCATTTTAATGGAAATAATCAATAGCCTCTGAGGTCCCAGCTTTCAAAGAAAAGCTAGAGCAAGAATCATGGAGTGTTACAAAGCTGTTGACTTCGCTCTTTGCTAATTGGCGGCTACAGTTATCTCAACAACATCAGCTTCTGTTTGGCTCAAAGAATAGATAGCGGATGTTTCATTAACTGCGTAGGTTGTTGAAATTCCGATCTCAGAAAGTGCAGTGAAATGGCCATCTCTCCCCTGCTTCATCAGCTTGTGAAGACTTTCATACTTTCCTGATGACTAAGATGAATGAAGAGGATGATGATAATAAAAGACTGCAGTTGGGGCACTAATGATAAAAGACCTAGAAAGCCTGAAAAGCATTGAGTGCTGTATGCTTGCTTATTTCCATGGCATGCATTTCAGATATCAAAATGACTACTTGATGACCATGCTATTGTACTCTTGCTGTCAAAGATAAATGTATGAACCTTTTTAAGCTTTCTGAAAGGGATTACAGTGAAATATACTCCATACATCCAGCTTTTAGCATCCTTTGCAAGCAGATAGGTACCATTGCTGTAAAAAGATAACCACGACCAGCGCCAAGAAAAAAACACAACCAAAAGGAACCCTCCTGTGGCCCAAAGAGCTAATTGGATTCCAGCACAGCCGTCCCGTAACAGATAAGGGATCCTGAACACTGCATAGAAAAAAGAGAAAACACTGGGCGCCTAACCTGGTGCAATAATCCATTTTAATGGTAAAAAAGAACACAATTAAATATACTCACAAGCAGAGCAAGATAAACATCAAAATGGACTAATAGTCCTCAATGAATGAACTGCTGTGGAGATTAAAAAACTATCCAGGAGCTCTGTTGGGCGCACAGTCACGCCACCTCTAGCTAAATGCGTTTTTTACCATTAAAAAGCATTATTGCACCAGGTCAGGCGCCCGATGTTTTCTCTTTTTTATATGCAGTGTTCAGGCTAACATTGCTGTGTCTGAGTATCAGGCTTCTGAGTCACATGCAACCCCATACTTAGAAGTACCAAGTATGTCACTTTGTTTTCCCAGGTGAATAGAGTATCGGGTTGGTAAAGGGACGTGTAAGTTGCTACAGGGACCAGCGTTAAAAGGTAACTTGTTGTTCAAGGAGCAGTTTTAAGAAAATAATTGTCCTTATGACTGTCAGCTTCCCTGTTGGAGGTACCCAAACACGGCTGCTTCAAGCATGTCACGTTTTAAAACTGCGTGTGCCCGCAAGCACTAATCATTGCCAACAAAAAATGTTTTCACCTGTGTGCTTGGTAATGTCAGGAGGGTTCACTTTAAGTTTAAAAGTAAAAATGAAGATTCACTAAAACTTTGACGTATCCTGTCGTATTTGGAGTGCTGGTGACATTTATACACAAGGAGGGAGAACAGGTCTCCTAAAAACTGAGAGGGACGCTACTACTTTATGTTATACAAATAGTGGGGGGATTATATTTTGGGGGAAAGTATTCAACTAACAGCATAAAAGTGGCTTTATGAAAAAGCAGAGAGATAATTATAATTTTTTTCTGTTGCCTACTTATTTAATAACTATAATTTAAAACTATATTCAGGGAAATGTGCCACCAAATGAGTTCTCCATCTGCCTGAAAAAAAGAAGGCACATAATGTGTTACAACAGATTATATAAGCAAACATTATTTAGTGTGAAACACATGAATCTACAATATAGAAAAATGGGAATGGGAAATAGTGCAGTGCACATGACTTACATTTTCCCCATCTACAGTATGTTCTATTTTTTCAGACTGTATTTTTTTGGTCTTGTTACTTTCAACATGGTGAAATGATATTACTGTCAGGGGATGATTTGGGGTTCCCTGATTTTAAAGAACACCAATCATAAAAATCAATGAATGCCTTTTTTAAATGCAACTAGTGTAATTGTCGGAAATTGTCTATTATGAGTTTAGCCCTGGCCGGAAGCCACTTTAAAGTGGTGGGAACCAAAGAGTCCAGGTATTATGAGCACACCAGAGGAGATCTCCTCCTTTCGGCAGGTGAATGAGGGCTTGTGGGGCTTGTGGGGACGGGGGGAACGGAGGGTTTGCACGGACAAACTCAGACAAAGCTACACCCACTGGGGCTCAAGGGGCAGGTGCAGGCCCGGATTTCCCACAACAGGCGGCAGCGGTGACCTTGTGGGGAAGTCGCGGGCGCCGGTGTAAGGTGTCCCGGTGGAGGACTGTAGTGTGCGGCCACCGTCCAATCACGACGGGGGGGCCCGAGGCTCCGCCCACCGGCTCCGCAGTGTGCGGCCGCCGGCCAATCACGGCGCACGTATTGTGGAACCCGGCCTTGGGGCAGCAGAGAGAGTAAATCCGGCCCTGGGCAGGTGACATGGTATGCATAGCACAGGAGAGAAAGAGGAAGAAAGAACTGCAGGGTAGACAAGAGGAGTTTTGCAGCAGATATTTAAAATCAGGGGGAACCCAAGCCATGTGCTGTGCTCTCGGCAGAGGAGGGAGCGTGTGTTGCAGAGCTGAGAGCCAGGGACAGTCTGCAAGACTGCGGACTGAAAGGGACAGAGGGAGACCTGTGCTGCCCATTGTGCTGCCCAACACTGAGCACCGTTCCACTTCACCAAAGAGAATGTGAGGCCCACATCTTTTCTGCCACCTTGTGACGGGGATAGTGTGGCCTGTCTGAATTCCCCCATCCAACCTACCAGAGTGACCTTCAGGGTACAGTCTGCTGCCATGAAGATGCAAAACCAATGCCCAGCACTAAAAAATAAATATCATGCAATAAAACAGAATAAAATCCCAGTTTATATAATGTTCATTAAGTGCTTTCAGTGCTCCACACAGTGCAACCAAGAACCTCTCAGCTGAAGTACAGATGTTGTGCTTTTAGGTGACACTTCTTCCCATCCACCAATGACACAGAACGCAATGAACTCATAATAACCACTTCCAATCCGTTCCCTTGAATGCTGAACCATCAGTATTACACCACTTCTTCTCCCTCCATATTCTCTGGATTCTATCAGGGCTCATAAAATATAAAACAAAAGGTCCATAGCGTAATACAGTAAAACCATATACTTTTATTAAAACAGTTGAAAAACACTCACAAGATTGATCATGCAATTGTCAGTAGAACCGAAGGGGTGCTGTACGGGCTATTCACTATAGCCCGTACAGCTCACGAACTTGGTCGAGCCGAACGCATATGCCTCGGCTCGGCTGAGCCGCGCTGAAAGCCGAAGCTGGCCGACAGCCTGCTTCTGACAGCTGGGCGGAGCCAGCCGTGATCTTACGGCTGGCTCCGGCCACTTGCAGAGAGATCAGCGTCCCTGGTTACCAGCTAACCAGGGATTCCGATCTCCAGACAGCAAACTCTCCCGGGCGCTCCGGGAGTCTCCCGGTCCCGGCCGCCCAGGAGAGAAATACTGCTTTTTCTTTTTTCTTTTTTTATTCTGACACGGAGCCGTGTCAGAATAGAAGAATAAATAAATACATTTTTGGCCATAGGAATGCATTGCTAGATTCCTATTGGCTATCTCAATTTGCAATAGCAAACTAGCATTGCACCCGCCCTCTGCTGCAGTTCTCCATCAGGTCCACCACTACTGATTGACAGCAGCAGAGGGCGGGTACAATAGCTAGTTTGCTATTGGCTATTGCAAATTGAAATAGCAAATAGGAATCTAGCAATGCATTCCTATGGCCAAAAATGTATTTATTTACTTTTCTATTCTGACACGGCTCTGCAGGATCACCCTCAGGTGGGCTGGTCGCACTCCTTACCTCCTCCGTCGCCGGGCCCGCCTCCTTCTTCGTCACCGTGGCCGCCTCTTCCCCTGCTGCCGAGAACGGGCCCCACCTCCTCCTCCACTGCCGGTGATGTCAGAGGCTCATGACGTTGATAGAACACCGGGTCCAGCCTGCTCCCCCGCTGCTGCTGGCTCTCATTGACTGTGGAGACGAACGCGCCGCTGCACAGATGATCTGAACAGCGGCGTGTTCGCAGGGCCGGCCTTAGGGGTGTGCGAGCCGTGCGGCCGCACAGGGCGCCATGGCAACAAGGGCGCCTAAAGGCCTAAGGCCGGCCCTGCGTGTTCGTCTTCAGACGCCAGTGAAATCCAGCAGCAGAAGATCCCATAGCCACCCAGGCGGCCCGTGCGGCATCTGGCCGGGCCCCACTGTGCTCCACTGTGCCCCGGGCCCCATAGCGGCCGCCTGGGTCGCTATGGTGATTGTTACGCCACTGTCTGCTCGGTAGCACAGAGGGACGGAGCAGAACAGCCGAGCTGAATGCCGCTCAGCGGCATTCGGCTATTCACTCACTGCTGTTCGGCATCTATAAGAATAGACCGAACAGCAGCGAGTTGCCTGCCGGAAGTTTGGCTTAGCCGATCCAGATGTTGGATCGGCTGAGTCGAACTCCTTCTGCACTTCGGGTCGGCCGAACATGCT
>NW_017307187.1:450818-495322 GCF_000935625.1 Nanorana parkeri
CGAACATGCTAAGCATGTTCGGCCGACCCGAAGCCACCCGATGTACGGCTGATTTCAGTCCATATATGGCTGAAATCAGCTGTACCAGCCTGAAGTGAATAGCCGAACAGCGTTTGGCTCACTTCGCTTTAGGTCGGTCATTCACTCGGCTGCCAACGGCAGCTTAGTGAATAGACCCCATTGTGTAGCGCTCACCCCGAAGGAGCCGCGGGAATATGCCAGGTTCATCATCACTAGTATGTCTAGGGGTATAATCTTCACACTCAAGAAACACATATAAAAGTACATAAATGCAATTACATATGACAAACTTAGGAACAAAAAAAAAAAAGTCATACCTTCGTCCACACTTCTGCGTGCTAAGGAAAACCTCTTTCCTATAAATAATATAGATGGGTTCGACATTCTGAACAAACTGTCAAAGTGCCGATTTGTAGCCTTAAGTCTGTCAGCATCTGTCAGTTCTGGCGTGTTGTAAAGAATATGGTTTGCTCTTCGGGATTCTGTGATTTGCTAAGTTCGTATAACTGACAGCTATGGGTATGGTATCTCATAAATATTTGTCAGGAAGAAATGATTACCTTTAAAAGACATCCATAGTGGAAGTTATTGCTGCTAAAATATTCTAATGTTTTTCTCTCTCTTTCCAATTGTGTCAACACAGCAGATGAGTTTATAACATAAGAAAACTGTGGGATGAGAAATACACAGGATGAACATGCTGACCCGATTCTGAAAGTGATAAGTGCCTGGCTGTTATGCTGACACTCTACTTCCTTACTTCTTGCATATGTTTATTTGGTTCAATAAATCTTGATGACCAAGTCTATCCCAATTGAATAGAAATATACACATAGGTTTTTTGGTCTCCCCCCTTTTTTCAGTGACACTCTGACATCACCTGGGACAAACATGAAGCAGGCAAAGCCACAGCTAAGTCCTGATCTGCATACCTGTTGCAGGTCAGTGCCTCAGAAAGTGCTGAAGCCATTGGATCAGCATGATAGTCAGGCAACTAGCATGTTCAGAATAGGGCCTTAGTATAGGATTTTCTGTTGTGTTGTTAGACAACAGTCAGTACCGCCAGCCAATGAGTGAATGTGTTAACTACAGAGAAAGTATGTATAAGACTTGCAGAAACAATGTATAAGCTATGTAGAAGCAATGTATACGACTTATAGAAACAATGGGGTCTATTCACGAAGCTGCCAGGATCTAACCGTAGCTTCGGCCGATCCTTCGGCTAGCTTCGGCCCCAGGACCATGGTCCCACATGGACTGAATAATGAATGCAGCCTACAGGTATTCCTCTGACCCTTATCTCTGTTTATCCTAATATCCATCTACACTGCAATCTGTGTGCCTCCCACCCAAAATTCTTGTCCTTACTATTTAGTTCCTCACATGCTGTAGTTCCCTCTAAAAATACCTGACCAAGTGCATTTTAATTTGAAGATTAATTCACTACGGACAAAGATCGAAAAGTAAAAATGACTGATCATAATGTTCACAGCACCAGCATTTCTCAGTCTAAATATTAAACATTCAAAAAGGAAAAAATAATAATCTTTTTGAAATAATTTTTATGTCACTTACATTTAACATCTATTTTTCACCATTGTGGCCACATTAACTTGCTTTTTAATCTTCCGGAAACCCTAACCTTCGATTTCCTATAAGAGGCTTTGCTTGTGAATTTGGTAATCTCCAATATATCCTAGTTTTTAGGTCAAAAAAAAAAAAAATATAAACTAGAAATTATCATGCCCCATTTTTTGTGTGAAATGTCTGTCTATGTAAATTTAAAACCCTATGTTTCACCCTAGCTTAGCACTCAAGGGGTTAACAGCATCACATGAGTAGAAGCATAAAAACCCTGTGAGCCTGTTCCCCACCAGGATCTGACGAAGCCCTGAGAACAAAGGAGGGGCGAAACGCGTCATCCGACTGTGGACACTAAGCTAACTGATTACCTGCATGTCAGGTCTCTAATTTTCCGGTCATTGGACTACAAAAACAGCGCTTTAAAAAGAACTTTTCATTGACCAATTCAAAGCCACCTGGGACCCTGTAACATCATCTTGCATATCAAGAAACCACATAGGAACCGTTTTGTTCCTTTCCCTTCAAGAGAGCTACCTAATCAACACTGAAGAGGATTCATAGGAGGAGCGTGTTACAGAGATATTTTATTCTGAATCGGACTGTCCGGTGAAGGAGTCAAGCACCCGTGAGTACAGACATATTCGAGACATTACACACTATGTGGTTGATCTTTTCTTCCATGTGTGTTTATAACTCAGTGTGACACCATACTCCATGATTCACCGGTCCACAATTTAAGTCCCAGAATTATTAGGATTTTCGCTTCAATCAAGCGTTCCATCCCAAATGTTGACAGCTCTAAATAGGGAGTTTAAGCTACATGTGTGTCATTTGATCGACTACAATACCAGCCTGAGAAAACTGAACCTCCTCAGATTTACTGAGGAGACCCAAATCAGGTTCCAAGTGGCTAAAAAGAGAAATCCACTGAGTACTTAGACTACAATTTAAGTTGGAGCGCTGTCTCCTTTCAGGATTATCCGGCATTATTTAACATTTACATCAGCTTGTCCACAGAGTAAATGTTTGTTTTGTTTAGAGTGAATGGGTTGTTGCAATAACCCAAATTTTTTTTTAGATTTATCATGGGTGTAGTTTGAAGTGGTGCAATAATATTTTTCATTAATTTTTTAACCAATTAAACTAATTTTGTACTAAATTTGACTCTCCGACCCTCTTCAATAGCTGCACTTTGAGTTAGCCAATCTGTGTTTATCTCTTGTTTCCATTTCGGCCCTAGGACCCCTTCGGTTCAGTAGAACCGAAGGGGTGCTGTACGGGCTATTCACAATAGCCTGTACAGCCCCAGAACGTGGCCAAGCGGCTTAGTCGAGCCGAACGCATATGCATCGGCTCGGCTGAGCCGAACAGCCCACTGTGTTGTCGTGTGAATAGGTTACCTGGAAAACAATTGCATTCTATGTGTCCTGTGTGTGTGTTTGTTTCAAAGAAAGGCAAAAAAAAACAAAAAACCCATAAGCATAGGCCCTTTAGAAAGAAGACACACAACCAGATTTTGCAATCTATGTTTATATAGAATTGTAGAGAAATCTGAAAAGCTAAACTGGCCAAGATTATTTTCAATTAAATAAATTCCACAATAGCAGCAAAGGCAATACATCCACTTTGTATGTACCAAATGCCTTTACAATCCCAAATGTTACTTGGTATGAGTAGCAGTAACATCACCACTGTGCTGTACATGGCCTGTGCAGAGAGCAAAGGTGTGGGAGGGACACAGCAGGCCCCACCCACCACAGGCTGCCAGCAGAAAACTACAGGAGCGGGTGGAGACAAGACCAGTCACCCTGCACAAGGAGAGAGAGCAGCAGGGACCGGTCTTTATTACAGGGAGCTCCAGGTTTCGCACAGGATAACTGCACAGATCTGGGCAGCAAGATTTAAGTAAGAATACACAGGGCTCTTGTATTTAGAAAAGATTTGCTTATCCCAGAGTTGAGCTTTAAATGTGTGTAGATTCACATAGCATTGCATGTATTCATAAAAAGGGAATGAGATTGTATGAAACAGTGATTGAATAAGTGTGGCTCTACTCCCAATGGATCTGCTGGCTGGATAGATGGGTCACAAGCCCTGCTGAGAAAAGTATGTTAAAGTGCAACTTAAGCCAAAACCTTTTTTTTCAGGTTTGGATAGAGTGGAGAGGGATTAGAACCCCTGTCAGGTTATTATTGCTGTCTGTGTCCCTGCTAGGGAGATTCACCCTCTCTCTTTGTCCTGGTGAATGTTATCACTGAAATAGTGAAAGAAAAAAAACAAATTTTGGGTTGTCAACAGAACAGGAATAGATGGGAGAGCTTCCAATGAGACACAAGTTCTGGTGACCCTGCTGACCACCACTTCTCTCACTTCCTGTTATTGGCTATTAGAGAGGGAGTAAAGGGAAATCTCCCCAATGGGACACAGATGGCAAAGAAACTGACATGGGTTATAACCCTCCATTACTTCTTTAGGGTAATGTGGGAAAAACAAGGCAAATGTAATAACAATTTCAGAAACAAACACAGTTATAACTGGTAATAAAAAAACTGTGCTATCTCTGCGATAATTAGTGCAAATAGGAACTCTTTAGGACAGCTACTACATACAATTTCAGCAAATCCAAAGTAACTTGTTAAAAAAAAATCATTTAAAACTCTTTAGCGCTTCAATAAATCACATGTGCCTGATTAAATGAAAAAAATACACATATAGACAAATGTGAACAGTAATTATGTGATCCAAATAGTCCTTTTAACAAGTCTTTGAATTAATTCCACTCCGCCGGGTACACATATGGACAAGTGTGAATAATTAATATGCGATGAAAATAAAGACTTTTCAACAAGTATTTGCATCTTCTTTCATCAATTCCACTCCACATGCTTGCAACCCCCACCACCCAAAATTGAAAACACGCTCATTTTTCTGTTATGTAGCAAACCTGCTTGTGTATATCCTCAAGGCTACAAATTGATCTGTGGACCAGAGAGGTTTTAACATTACCCTTGCAATGCTTTGGGGCTGCTATGGGGCCTGGAGAGGTATTAATATTGCCCATGCTATGGGGCTGGTAAAGGGCTTGGAGAGGTATTAATATTGCCCCTGATATTGGGCTGGTAAGGGGCCTGGAGAGGTATTAATATTGCCCATGCTACGAGGATATTATGGAGTCTGGAGAGGTATTAATATTGCCCATGCTATGAGGCTGATATGGGGCCTGGTAAGATCATAATATTCCCCATGCAAAAAGGCTGCTATGGGGCCTGGAAAGATAATAATATTGCCCATGCTATGTGGATGCTATAGGATCTGGAGAGGTATTAATATTGTCCATGTTATGGGGCCTGGAGAAGTACTAATATTGCCCATGCTATAGGGCCTGGAAAGGTATGATTATTTCCAATGCTATGGGGCTGCTATGGGGCCTGGAGAGGAAACATTATTTCCAATGCTATGGGGCTGCTATAGGGTCTGGAGAGGTATTAATATTGTTCATTCAATGAGGCTGCTATGTGGCCTGGAGAGTTATTAATATTGCTTGTGCTATGTGGATGCTCTGGGGTCTAAAGGGGTATTAATATTGTCCAAGCTATGGGGCCTGGAGAAGTATTAACAGTACCCATGCTATGGGACCTGGAGAGGTATTAATATTACCCATGCTATGGGGCTGCTATGGAGCCTGGAGAGGGATTAATATTGCCCCTGATATTGGGCTGGCGTGGGGCCTGGAGAGGTATAAATATTGCCCATTCTATGTGGTTGCTATGGGGCCCGGAGAGGTATTAATATTGCCCATTCTATGTGGTTGCTATGGGGCCTGGAGAGGTATTAGTATTGGTCATATTATGGGTACTGGAGAGGTATTAATATTACCCATTCTATGTGGTTGCTATGAGGCCTGGAGAGGTATTAGTATTGCCCATGCTATCGGGCTGATATGGGGTCTGGAGAGGTATTAATATTGCCCATTCTATGTGGTTGCTATGGGGCCTGGAGAGGTATTAGTATTGCTCATGCTATGGGTACTGGAGAGGTATTAATATTACCCATTATATGTGGTTGCTATGGGGCCTGGATAGGTATTAGTATTGCTCATGCTATGGGTACTGGATAAGTATTAATATTGCCCATGCTATGAGGCCTGGAGAATTATTAATATTGCCCTTCCTTTGGGAATGCTATGGGATCTGGAGAGGTATTAATATTGCCCATGCTATGAGGCCTGGAGAAGTATTAACATTACCCCTGATATTGGGCTGATATGGGGTCTGGAGAGGTATGATTATTGCCCATTCTATGTGCCTGCTATGGGTAGGGTTGCCACCTCTTCTTCAAGCGAAACCCGAACACTCTAGCGACACGTGAACATATTTTTTTGGGAGAATGAGTTGTGGCTTATTCATATGTAAAAGGCACCACCCATTAATATGTAAATATAACAGTTGAGACCATTTTTAGTTGGGGGCCAGTACCCCTATCTTAATTTTGGTTGCCTCGGTCTACCTGACATCTTGTGTCCGTGTTCCTGGTGCCATGAAACCTGGACACAGCATTCAAAACCCGAACTGTCCAGGTGAATCCTGGACAGGTGGCAACCCTAGCTATGGGGCCTGGAGAGGTATTAGTATTGCCCATACTATGAGGCTGCTACGGATTCTGGGCCGGGGGGGGGGGGCAGTCAGGGCCTATGGAGTTTAGTTCTGCTAGTTACAGATGACCATATACTTTTCCTCTTTCTGGATGGCTTTGATGGCTAAACATGTGAATGGGGAAAATCTCCCCTGCCAGGATGTTGTATTCAGCAGCCACCACTCCAGAATACCCAAACAGCTCCTGTATCTTGGATGCAGACGCTGTTCGTCCGAGAAGGTCAGCAAAGGAAACCCCATTTTCTTCTTATGACATGTTAGCTTTGAAACAAACGTCCAGCAAAAAACAACAAGATAAAAATGAATAGGCCCTTTAAAACATAAAAGAACATATCCGACGTTTGTGGCAATATTCAACTTCAATTCAGAGATTTCCCCTGCAGTACTTTCTTCTGCCATTAGGTGTCCTCAATCTGATAGCCAGCATCGTTCAACTCACTTCCTTTGAGTTCAGGTCATCTTGGACCTGCCCCAGCCCTTTGATTGGACAGTGAAAGGAGAAACAGCATAGCAATGAGCTCATCTGTCCGCACTCTGCTTTCTCCTCCTATCAGCATGTTCGTCAGCACATAAACTGATTGGCTCCTTGTACTGCTTTTTCCTCTCACACTCCAGTCCTGCTGTATTAAAATTAGGGCTGTGGAAATTAAAGATTAATTTCTCGATTAATCGTTAAACTTTTTGATCGATTAAAATTATTTTGATCGCTAATGAAAACACTCACCTCTCCGCCGGCTTCCGCGAGTCCCGTCGGAGATCCGGTGACGTCACGGACATCAACGTCACCAGACTCCTCCCCCTTCCCTAAGTGGCTCGGTCGGCTAACGAAGGGAAGTGGGGAGGAGTCCGGTGACGTCGATGTCAGTGACGGCTAACGAAGGGAAGGGGGAATGAGTCCGGTGACGTCGATGGACTCCCCCCCCTTCTTTAGCCGACGGAGCCACTTGGGCCAGTGAGTTTGCCCAAGAAACTTTCTGCACGAGCGCCAGCTAGGATCTAGGATCACACTCAGGGGCGTATCTGCCGCGAGGCAAACAAGGCGTTTGCCTGGAGCGGCAGATTCGCTGAGGGCGGCGTTGGTGCCTTGCCTAGGGCAAAGCTGCACATCCCCCCCCCGGACTGACCATGAATCAATTAATCGATTAATCGAACACGAACATTTTAATAATTACCAGCCCTAATTAAAATACATGTAATGATGTATCAATCACAGAGCTGCATTAATTCTACAACTGCCTAGAGCTCAGCTTTAATGCACATTGTGTAAACCTTCTAATTTTAGCGTAGCAGCGGTGTTTGCTGAATGCCCTCAGCCGAATAGTAGATATTATAGTTTCCCTGTACAGGCTGTTGTTATCTTGGTTGGGTGTACATCACCTATTTATTATGCTGTTAGCGCAGCGCTGTATTTATGAGTGGCGCCATGTGGAATAATAGCTGTCATGTGATACTATCTCCATTGCCTAACGAGGGGGTATCAGTCTGCGTTGCCGTTTAGCAGATATTATGGATTTTATTTTGACGTGCTGGCTGTTGCTTGATGTGATGAAACCATATTATGTTGTCTTCCTACCTGCAGCGCTCCAAACTGACTTACCTACAGCACTTACCCCATCTGCATTCCTTCCTCATCATTTCAGCTTCAGCTTTGTTTCCATGGGACGGGGATAAATAATGACTTGATCCTGAGAAGCAGCAGAGGGGAGCCGGCTCTGGGAATCAGGAAAAAAATAGCAAATACTTTGTTTTGTTGCGTTGTTGATTTATTTTTTTAGCCCGACTGCTTGAAATAATTATTCAGAGCTGACGGTAGCAGATGGGGAGATCTTATAGGAACCATGTGTTAAAGGGAACGGCGGAGTAATAAAAGTCAGCACATGCTTTGAGATATAATTTCCATGTTTGCATGCAAGTTTTTTATCATGTGTCATTCTGTAGCAAGAAATAGGGAGACGCGTTTATCTGTCGAATCATTACTACATCCCCTTGTGTAGGTAAAAGAGCTCAGCTTGTTGTTTTTAGGTACAAAACTAGACCAACCAAATAGGTATCCTAAAGTAGGCTAAACACGGAGCCTGTGCCGCCTCAATAGGTGTATTTACAGCCGCATTTATCATTCACGTTAGTGTGATATTAGAATTTATATAGTATATTTCCTTAGACCATTTCCCTATGGATATTATTTGGTTAGTTTATGTGCTGCCATCTAGCGTTTTTTTTTGGTAATGCACATGTTTTTCTGTGTTCCCTTCCCTCACATTATGATGCATTTCCCCTTGTGTGTAATGCTCCGCCCTTCTTCTTCAGTAGCATTTCCTGTGTCATGGCTGCAGCTAACAGGCCACATGTAATCCGCATGTAACAGGGGCACATGTAATCTGCATTGCATGCTACAGACAGTATCATCTTTTGACCGCTTAAATACCGCAATGCATTCATCTGCTGTATCCTGTTATCTGTTGTAAACTTGATGTACAGAATAAAGCAACCTTTGTGAGTTCAGCTATCTGACAAGGATTGTCCTCAGTGATTGTATCTGCTTATACAGGCCAGGCATAGAGCTCTTGGGATGGAATGAGTCCCTATCACAATAATCGGAGTCAGAATAGAGCCAATTCATGATGAACTGGCCAAAATTCACACAGTGCGTGCCCCCCTCAGCACCCTTCCCGGCCGCCATCCCTCAATCAGCTGATCGAATGAGCAGGTTGGAAAATTAGGTTTTCTGACAGCAGCCGGTGGCTTACCAGCCTGCATCAACGCTAATCAGCCCGTAGGTTGAACAAAGAAAATAAAACCGTATTTGGTGGTATTTAATCACCACTGGGTTTTTTTTTATTTATTACTATATAATTATAAAACTATTTATTACTATTTATATACATAAAAAGATGACAGAAAAAAAAAACTGTTTTCCCTACGTTATATTATGAAACATTGCACATAAAAAAATCTTTCGTCATAAATTTAGGACAAAATGTATTCTGCTACATTTCTTTGGTCACGTCAGTTAAAAAGACACCAAAGAAATCAAGCCTTAAAATTGCTTGCACCCGTGAAATTGTAAAAAGCTTCTATACCCAAAATGTGCCCACAGGCGACACTTTAAAAGCTTTTACAGCTCATCAATTTAGTGTTAACAGTTATTAATTACCCCAGAATTATTGCTCACACTCCGATGTATGCGGTGATATGTAACACGCGTGGCGCAGTTGTCGTTATCGCAACTAGGAGCACCCAACATGTTTTTGCGTTTGTATGTGTGTGTACATGGGGGCTGTTTTTGTGTTTTTTTTAAATTTTTTTATATGTAACATTCATTTTTTTTTTTATGTACTGCTATTACATAGGGTCCTTGTTAGTCCCTATGTAATAGCAAAGAGGATGTGACAGGTTCTCTTCATGTAGGCATCAGGGGCCTATTATTCCCCTAATGTCCCCTAGGTACCCCAAAGAAGCTGATGAAGCAGAGATCTGCTTCACCAGCTTCTTCTCCGACTACAGCAGCCGGAGAAATGACAGGTTCAGTAATCGGAGGAGAGATAAGCCGGTAGAAGTCTGCTGAACTCCCTCCTATCAAGCAGCAACTCTTCCCACACATAGCCTACCTCCTGCTCCAAGACCAGCAGCGCCTACAAAAACCGCCAGCTTCCACAAACGCAGGGGAAGGACCCTGGCGCTGCATAAGGCTGCACTGTAGAACACCTGTCTGATGCGGACAGGCATGTGTGACAGCCGAAGGGTCCTGCAGCAGGAAAGGGCACTGGCTCAAGCTAAACAGATTTCCATTTGTGCTTATTGGTGCCCGAAATGGAAATCTGACCCTGGGGAGAGGACGTTTAAAAATGTCCACCAGCTGTTATGATTCAGCGCCTGGCCCTTTAAATACAACGACCAGATAGCAAGTAGTGAAGGCAGGGCCCCTCCACCAGAAATGGGGAGATTTGGCTGGAGTTGAGCTTTAATATGAGCTGTCTGAGTTTCACTAGCACACAGAATAAGAAATATTCAACACATTTGGCTCAATTCATAAAACTTTAATACCAGCCTACGGCACTCTATACTATATTATACTATAATACTGCCATGCGCCTGTAATTGTAACATTTCAATGGACTCATCTGAAAATTGCTGTTGTGTTTTTGAAAATAAGGATGCTTGCTGTGCGTAGCTTTGTGAACAGAAACTTTTGCACGGCTTAAAAAATCCTTATTATTATTATATAGGATTTATATAGCGCCAGCAATTTGCACAACGATTTACAACATATGGGGAGAGGAGACAGTACAATTACAATGCAATTCCATTGAAAAGGATTAGAAGGGCCCTGCTCATGAGAGCTTCTATCTATCTGGACTGTTTTTACGATTTACTGCATCATTCCCAATTCTGACCTTCAAGCTCAATCCAAATGCGTCTTTTTGCCAGAGCTTGGCAGCCGGAAGCCAGTAGGGCCCCCGGTCCACAGGCAGCAGAAGGGAACAGTGTGTCATATGTGATGGATTTGTGTCCTTTCCATTTTCTTCTCTGCCCCCACGCAGGTTTCCCTTCAGCTACTGCCAATGTGCCAGCACTTACAGTACAACAATTTTCACAGTCAATTTAAACATTTTCTAGAAAGTACAACAGGGTATGTTTTTTAAATCATCGAACATAACGGGGAAGCAAATCAAAATACAATACCATTTATCTGAGAATACTATCAGGTGAACCACAAGGAAGACATGTTGGGTTTGTACAAGTCAGGTATGTTTGGTATGAATGCATTTATTTTGAATAATAATTTATAGTGTTTCAGTGGGCCCAGGACATCACCTTGGTCACATGGTGATTCCCAGCATGAGACAAATTGGCAATTTTGCCTCACCCTCCTGGGACTTGGTGCCCAATCTGGGGCCTGATGGCTACATGTGATCCTGTGGTATTTATTGTGTGCCCAGGAGGAGACCAAGCAGTTAGTGGTGGAAATATTGATTTGTAAAGGGCAGTGATATCGTGAAATCTCATGTATCATGTCACCAGTCTCTAACTGTCTCCTATAGCATGACCCCAACCATACCTATGTATGGTGCGCCAAGTCTCTGACCAAACCTGTGCCAAGTCACCAGTCTCGGGCCACTTCCTGTAGTATATATACACAGTCTCTTAGGTCTTCAGAAATGTAAATACATGCTTATAGGGAATATTATGTGCAGTCCACTGAAGATGTCAGGGGTCACAGTTAAGGACCCCCATATCTAGTAAGCTGACCACACCTACTTTATGGGCTCAGTGGCAAAAAAGCTGCCATCTCTGTACTGTTTTCATAGTGTCTATATTAGGAAATGCCAGCCCAGGACTGAGGAAAGCCAGCGCCCTGCACCGCAATACTTAAAGTGACATTAAACCCTCAGATTTGTTAACATAAAACAATAGTGTAATGTGTGCCTTACTGTAATTCATGGTTGTTTCCCTTCTCTTTGATGCTCTTCCTTTTAAATCTGTATCGGTTCTCATGCTGGGGGAGAACTTCCCTTTGCAGCTGAGTGCCTCTTCCTGTAGTGCTGGCTCAGGTTACAGCTTATACAAATGGATACACAGACACCGTGTGAGACAAGGCAGTCTGCTGAAAAGGGAAGTTCTCTCCAAGCATAAGAACAGATACAGATTTAAAAGGAAGAGCAGCAAAGAGAAGGGAAACAACCATGGATTACAGTAAGGCACACATTACAGTATTGTTTTATGTTAAAAAATCTGAGGGTTTAATGTCACTTTAAGGCAACCCTGTGATTTGCTTTTGCATCTTCTGAGCAGCGTGTACTCACCTTTCCCTCACTTCCTCACTGCTCTGTTAGCCTTCGTTAAATGAGAAAACCAGCCCTGTGTGAGCACCAAGTAAATATGGTGGAGCTTATACAGGGCTGAGGGCTCTTTCCCTGCCCCGATTTGACAGTGTTGGGGCAATCACCAAGCACCAGCACTATTATATGGTAGAAAGGGGGAGGTCAAATACTCCTGCATACCTAGTAGTAAAGGGTATTTCTATTCAATCCTACCAGCTGAACAAAGTGGTGGAGGAGTAAAATAAAATAAGTACATGCTTCTGGGGAGATAGAATGTAATTTGAACCTTTTGTTTTTTCCTCATGGGAGTGCATTACTGGTCCATCCCCTGAACCACTTATGCTTAACTTCCCTGGGCTCCCCCCATTGTTCTGTTGCTCCATCACTGCCGTCTCAAATGTCTGGTTCTTCCAAGTATGAGAGAGCATATGACATCCTCCCCACATGGAGTTCTCAGAGAGGAGCAGACAATTGCCGGACCTGGACACTATAATGTGATGGAGGGGGTGACATCAATTCTGTGTAAGCTCTTACACCATCTAAAATGGAACAGGGTTTGACTTATGGAGGAATGGAACAGTGGAGATGCTGGTGAGTCGGGAGGTTGGCTAGTAAAAGACTGAATGGGCAAAGTAAGAGCTTCTTAATGCCCAGAGTGGAGGAGGTAGAGGGAAGCTGTTTAGTGTTGTAGCATAGTTGATAGGATTCCCAAAATATTTTAATTCTAGCTATGACATTTGTCTAGGGTTGCCTTTGTGAGCATTGGCAAATTACAGCATCTACCAATATCCTAAATGTCTTCATGGCTTCAAGAGTTCTCTCCATTGGTCTGGGTCTCAGAAGATCAACAGAAGACCATAATGAGTATTTTCTACATCTGGCTCCTCCCCTTCCACGTTCAAGAGGTAGCCATTTTTAATGTGATAAGGCCAAGAGCGACTAGATGTCTATATAACTGAAGCTAGGTATACCTTTGAATCTACAGATCAGATACAGATTTGACATGCACTTTTTAACTGCTGGTTACCTGAGTAATGAATGTTAAACTTTTACTCTGAGTACACAAGATTTTGCACTTGTTGGCCCAGAAGCCAGGGCAAATCCCAGGAACCAGCTAGGCAATGCTCCTTAAAAATTAAAGCTGGTGCCCAACTTTTGATGTTTTCTCTACTTGGTTTCAATGAAGCTCCTGCATTGGACAGACATTCATTTGTCCACCTCTGATATATACACTTAGTGGCTGTAATCTGCAGCTGTAATTGGTAGTGTTACATGACATCTACATGCCTTAAAAAATATAAATATGCCTGTGGGCAGAGAGGGGTGGCAGTATTATGAGCCTATTTTGTGCAACCCTTCTACCCTCACCTTCATGGTAACAGTTCATATGTATGGCCACACAGTACGTTATGATGCTGTCAGTTAAAGAATACATATAGCCATTTTTTTCCAGAGGCTATTGTGATCTTAGGGACAGGAATAACCACAGAGAGGGACCTTATATAGAGGCTGGTTCCAAGTAAGGCCAGTAGGCAGTATACTAAACTAGCATAGTAACCCAAAATGTGTAGGTAAAGACCTATAATATTCATGTATTCGCATGGTTCCCGGAGTTTATCTTTGACTTCCAGAATATTGTATGATGAGGATTCCAGGATTAGATGTGATTCATTTTCAGCCTTTGCCTATAAATGCAAACTATTTTCATGACTTTATTAACTAAGGATTCATTCTGTATGCTGCAAAACAAACACAGCACCTCTGCTGGAAGTATGGAGTGCTTAATGTCAAGAAAATCCAATCAATTTTCATCTAATCAATACCGGCTTAATTCCAAGTCCAGCAAAGAGAATAAAATTCACCTGCTGGGGTGGACTTAATAAGAGCCGCTCTGCTCCATTACACAAATTTATATGTGAAAAATGATACATTGAATAAACTATAGGATGGCTGCGTATTTAATTCATGAGAAAACACATTATGGCGGAGCTGGAGGGTTCAGCCTGCCAATTTCCTGCAGGCTTCAGTGAAGGCATCTGCTTATGTGTCAAGCTTTTTTATTTTCATATTGGCAGTGGGAAAATGTGAGCCAGACTCAACCTGCGGTGGTCCACTTTGCTTAAGATGCAGTGAAAAGCATTGACTGGCTAATGCAAGGCACGCCGCCAACACAGCCAAACCACAGCAGGTTGTAGTTTTGCAACAGATGTTAAAACATCTACCATCCAAAAAGCTAAGTTTCCTCTCTCACCTCCAGCATTCACCATGTGATCTCAGCAACATGTGCATACGATGGCCATACACACATGACTGAGTGCAAGTCTAAGTTATAACAATATATAACTACAACATTTTAGCCACTTAGGTTCCTGACAAGTGTAAAAACATCAATCAATGTTTACAGTGAGTATACCATGACCCAAACACAACTTGACTGAGGTAGCATAGATGTCCCCATTCTTTCCCACTACGAGCCCCCAAGACCACCCACCAATATAAACAATTATCAGAATTACCTAAACAAACGCTAGTTTGTGTCCTCCCGTTACAGTAAGGATAACTATGGGGAAAACCCTGAACCCCATAGTTCTCCTTTAAGCACACCTTTGATATGTTACTTGCGGCAGTACTACAACATGTTAAGCCACCAGCCGCAACACACCGCCTCGGGGACAACCACCAACTGACCGCATACACTCCAAATATCCAATAGATGAATAGAGGACCCATACCAAGACAGGTCCCCAATCCTTAACCACCAGCACCTATTATTTGATGGCTTCCAAAGACCCAAACCGCATAACTACCCAGCATAACACCAAAATGTGTTGGGCGGGCGGGAGGGAAGTTCACTCTTCTTTAGACAATCTCCAACTGCTGCAGAGAAGACCCTCCTACTCAGACCACCGTTCAAGCCCCACCTAACCTTTCGACCTGTCCAATCAGGTAAGTGACCATGTCCCAAGACCGAACCCTCGTTAACCCCTTTTAGCTTGTCTCCCCTATACACCTAGTCATGTTTGCCCTCCACTTATTTAATTTTTTCGCTTCAGGCCTTCCTGTACCAACCACTGGCCGCCCATAGTCTAGTACAATGGTTCTCAACCTGTGCAACCTCAGGACCCACATTCGTCCTTGGTCATTAAGTTGCTATACCCAAGTCACACCACGCTGGAACGCACAGCATTGCTGTACCGTGCGTTTGGGTGCAAGCAATCGTACTGTAGGCGGAAGGTGCGTTTTGGGAGCCATTCGCAAGAATGGCGAAGCAACGCACCAGAACGGGCGGTAGGTGCGATCGCGTCGTACAGTGGGTTAATAACATAGGACTTTGCGATTAACCCACTGTAATAGTATGAACGGCCCCTCAAAAACACTGACAGACACACACAACCACAGACACAATTTCACACACACAAACACACTCCCAAAATGTTTTAATTTTTTTCTCCTATTCTCCCCACCTTACGATGACTGGAGTGGATCCTCAGCCTGGGGTCCAGTGTGGGCTGCTGTGCTTTGACGGAGCTCCATCCATATTTGTATTGCTTATATAGCTCCCTTGCGTGCCCTGTAGAGGTGCCAGGAGCCAGAATGTGATGCCACAGGGCACACGAGGGAGCTATAAGCAATGCACATATGGATGAAGCTCCCTCACGGCCATAGCCCCAGCCCACCCCACCTCAAGCTGACATTCGGCATCGGGCAGCATATTTTGAATGGCTGCTCAGTGTGAGAACTGACAGTGCTGCACTAGGGGAAGGCTGAGGAGTCGCTCACCTAGCACAGTCGAGGGCACGCGGTGACCCACAGAACATGGCATTGCAAGACTTTGCAAGGCATGGTGGGATTTGTAGTTTCCTCAATGCTGGAGTGTCGAGGTTGCCTAACCCTGAGCTAGACCTTCAAAATTCTATCCAAACCTAGAAAAACTTTAACGAAAAACTCTGGGTAAAAATTGTGGGGCTACCAACACACTGCAAATTTTAAGAGCTGTTTTTTGTCTAGGAACAAAAATAAAGAAGTTATATTTCCCTGAAACTCCGTGCTGGCCGGCTCTTAGACTGGACCCTGGAGCATCTGTCTTTCTCCGGTGCAGTGGTGTAAGGATCCTCGAGTCATCACGTTCCATACACGGTCTATAGAACGTGAGGACGCCAAGAAACCATCACTGCATGAGAGGAGGGGACGGGCAAGGAGGAAGCGCTGTCACAGCCAGCCAGTTTTGGAGGATCGGGTGAGTAGAACTTTGTTGTTTTTGACCCTATGCAAATATGAGCACTTAATCCCTGCATTAAGGGGGTAGTCCTACTGCAAGGGTTAATGACCTCTTTACCCAGAGGTATTCGTTAAGGAATATAACTTCTTGATTGCATACTCACCTGTGCTGTATTGGAATCTGCTGCAGCGCAGACCAACATACTTCTGTTAATTGATATCGGCGCCAAGGTCCTAGCATTAGAATTCGGCACTTTGGAGTCGGGCTTTAAAGGAGAACTATGAGGTGAGTGCTTTTCACTCACCTCATAGTTCTAGCCGACCTGTGACAATGAGACTGTCACACGTTGGCTCAGTAGATCGGGAAGTGAGCGAACACATACCACCGTTCGCTCACCTCTCGAACCTGTCACGGCTATCTGCCGTGACAGGGGAGGGGCTGGATTCTCCCCTCCCTGCTCCTCTAGCGCTGACTGGTGGAACGGACGGGGGAGGGGGCGGGTACATCTGGCTCTGCCTCTAGATAGGCAGAGCCAGCTGTCACTCACGCAGCTGGGCGGATCCCGGCACAATTTTCGGGATCCGCTTCAGCTGCGGCGTCTCAGTATAGCGCGAGCTACAGCTATACTGAGCCTAGGGTGACGGGAGGACGCTAGTTTGTGTCCTCCCGTTACAGTAAGGATAAGTATGGGGAAAAGCCTGAACCCCATAGTTCTCCTTTAAGCAGATGACCGCTTTACACTTCTCTATTGTGTATAATGGCAGAAATGTTCAATATCATTTATTCATCCTGTAATGTTCAAGGCAAAATCCTGATTTTTTTTCTCAGTTCCCTACATAAACTCCCATCCATGCTGGCAGACAAGGGTTAGATCCCTATGACGTCAGTTCAGCAATGTGTGTAATCTGATTTCTCCTGCTCAACAAGTAAATTCTATATAATACACCGCTGTGGTCTGATTGGGATTATAGTCTGTCTACGATAGCAGTAATCAAACTCTCACCATGCGTTTCCTTTGCACGGCCTCCGGCAGTCATATCACGATGTGGTTCATTCAAGACACTTGAAGCGTATATTATACAGTAAATGCCTCAAGTGTTTTCATTATAAATAAAAGAACATAAACTATGACAGCTAGTAATATTGTGATTACACAGTATAAGTCATAAGGAACCCCTAACAAGTACATTATTACACTTACATTGTATAATGCAATGTATTCTACATAGGAAGTTTTCAACCAGTAGTATATGTATCCCGGGGGGTAGAGCTGACAGGGTCAGGGGATATTATTAAGATACATTTATCACACCAGCATGTACATAATGTAAATAAAATAACATATTTATTAAGGTAAATTTATCACAACGGCAATATGTAAATAATACATTTTATATATATCATATGTATATATTGTATATAAACAGTATATGCATAATACATACTAGCCCTCAATAGTCTGAGTTGCCTGAATTTTTTTAATATCCAAAACTTTAATTTATACCTATTAACTTAAGAACACATATCTAAGACATATTTATTTAAAACATACTAAAAGTCACTCCAGCACGGTAGTCATATATATAAAAAATAATATATTATATCTATCATACTGAGCTGTATAAATATATATATATAATTTATTATTATCAGGATTTATATAGCGCCCACAGTTTGTGCAGCACTTTACAATATAAGGAAGACATTATAATCACAATACAATCCAAGACAAGATATTAAAGAGGGCACTGCCCGTGGGGGCTTACAATCTAAAAGGGAGGATATACTGTATATACGCACACAAATCGGTGTGGCTTTTATAAAAAGGTATAGGGATACTTTAGAACACATTTATATAGAATTAGTAATTAATAGTTAGTAATAGTTAATTGGTCATTTAACCACTGGCTTTTACAGAGGGTTAAAGGAGAACTATGGGGTTAAGGCTTTTCCCCATAGTTCTCCTTAGGGTAACGGGAGGACACAAACTAGCGTCCTCCCATCACCCTAGGCTCAGTATACCGCGAGCTGTAGCTCGTGGTATACTGAGACGCCGCAGCTGAAGCGGATCCCGACAATTGTGCCGGGATCCGCCCAGCTGCGTGACTGACAGCTGGCTCTGCCTATCTTTATTTTAAAGCCTTGTAGAACTATTCATCGATGTTTACTTACTGTGACTGTTATACATAGGCTTTAGATTAGCTCTCTCAGCGCTGGCGGATCGGAGCGGGGAGAGGAGAATGCAGCCCTTCCCCTGTTACAACAGAGAGCCGTGACAGGATCGAGAGGTGAGCGAACGCCGGTATGTGTTCGCTCACCTCCCGATCTACTGAGCCGACCCGTGACAGTCTCATTGTCACAGAATTGTGTAGATTTCCCTTCAGTTCCTGTCCAATAGCCACAACAGGAAGTGAGGGAAATCCCTCTAAAGAAAGGGAAATCCCTGGTGGTCAGCAGGGTCACCAGAACTAGTGAAGACTTCCAATCTATTCCATGTTCCGATGAGAACCCAAAATTTTGGTCATGAGGACAAATATGGAGGGTGAATCTCTCTAGCCAGTACACAGGTAGAAATATAAACCTGACAGATGTTCTAACACCTCTCCACTCCTTCCAAAAATAAAAAATAAAAAAATAAAAAGATTTGGCCTCAGTTGCACTTTAAGACTTTAGCAACGTAAAGGATGTGTAGGGATGCACCGATACTGGTATTAGTGCCGATCCTAAGCATTAGGGTAAGTATCGGAGCATTTGCTCTGATACTTACCCTGATAACAGAACTGCCGATCAGAGGGAGATTCCCTCTGATCGACTTTGCCGCACGGGAGCATGGATCCGGCTTTCCGGCCAATCAGAAAGCCAATCAGGCTTCCTGATTGGTTGGGAAGCCAGCTTCATGCTGCCTAGCGACACTGCGGGCAGCCTGGCTTCCCGGCAAGCCAGGAAGCCAGACAGCAGGTCATGACCCGCATCCTGGCTTCCTGATTGGCTGGGAAGCTGGTTTCAAGCTGCCTAGCGACACTGTGGGAGCTCTCCAGCAGAGGATGGATGAAGAAATAATATGGATATTGAATTTGTCACATTGATGAATAGCATGCTGCTTGGGGAACTCACAGCGCAGGAATAACAGCATACATGTTAATAAGGAAAGAAAGGTGTGTGTGGAGCTAACACATCAGAGATCACATGTACTCTTAGGCTAAGGAACTCTTTTCAGAGAGCACATATTTATCATTATCATATTTAATATACTTGTATAATTAAATGTATCCACACACAAAAACAAAAATGTTATATATTGCAGCTCACCACTCCTTAGATGTAGTGGCTGCATTAGTTTATCACTTTTCAGGCTGTTTCCCCTTTATTATCACCTAATCCTGCGAATAACATACTCCGTGTTCCCGGATGGCTACGCTCACTCACTCTACTGTACCTTTGGAGGGAGTCGGGGTTGTCACCCAGGCTGGACTTAAAACATGACTGCTTTTGTTTATCTTCATAACAAAAGGAGATTATGAGATTAGTGGTTTACAAAAATGCATTTGCATGCATACATACGAGGGCCAATTTAGACAGGAGCCAGTTAACCTTCCGTAATGTTTTAACTTGGAACTCCTGGCAAATAGGAAAATACAAAGCTGAAATACAAATATGTGACCTGTTTGTAGCAAAATGTAATTTGTTAAGTCTTGTGATTCACACACTGCACAGAATATTATATACATATACACTGAGTGGCCAGATTATTATGACCACCCCATCAGTACTTCGTTGGGCCACGAGATGACTTCGTTGGGCCGCCACGTGACTCCACGAGATGTTGAAAGGTGATGCGAGGAATCTGACACGGCACTGTTGCCCTTCTGTTGTCTTGTACCAGTCTTGCCACTCTCCGTTCTGCCCTAACATTGACTAGTCGCTGACGGCCACAATTCGCGCGTTCAGACCCAGATTTTCGGCTGACAGTCCAGTCTTTAAACACTTTAACAACAGCTGCTCTTGAAAATTTAACGAATTCTGCTGTTTTGCTGATACTCGCGCCATGGCTCCGAGCGCCAACAATCATCCCACGTTCAAAGGCGGTTAAATCGCGTTGTTTCCCCTTATCTTCAGAAACAAATCACTTCTACTGTCGTGGTAAACTACCTGCTTCCCTATTTATAATGGTCTGGCCCTCTAGCAACTTCGGCGCCAAATTATAGCTAATTTGCCTACAAACGTCAGGTGGTCATAATAATCTGGCCACTCAGTGTATACTGTATACATATATTATATTCACACACGTATCTATACTGTATATACACATACAGGCACGTATCTATACTGTATATACACATACACACACACACACACATCTATACTGTATATACACACACATATCTATACTGTGTATATACACATACACACACACACACACACACACACACACGTATCTATACTGTGTATATACACATACACACACACACACGTATCTATACTGTATATACACATCCACACACACACACATACGTATCTATACTGTATATACACATACACACACACCTATCTATACTGTATATACACATACACACGTATCTATGCTGTATATACACACACACACGTATCTATACTGTATATACACATACACACACACACACGCATCTATACTCTATATACACATACACACACACGTATCTATACTGTATATACACACACACACACACACACACACGTATCTATACTATATATACACATACACACACACACACACACACACACACATCTATACTGTATATACACACACACACGTATCTATACTGTATATACACATACCAACACACACACGCGTATCTATACCGTGTATATACACATACACACACACACATGTATCTATACTGTATATACACATCCACACACACACGTATCTATACTGTATATACACATACACACGTATCTATGCTGTATATACACACACACACGTATCTATACTGTATATACACATATACACACACACACACACACACGTATCTATACTGTATATACATATTCATACACATACATACATAGAGGGGTTTTCCTTTAAATAAGAAAAAATTAATCAGTTAAATGCTAACTAAAAGCAAGAAAAATCAAAAATGTATATTCGTGGTATAAGCCATTAATCATAAGTTAATCAGGATCAGCGCATGTGTAATTTGTGCATATTCATCGGCTTATTTACATGGCATTAATGATTTATTTTGCATCTTGCGTTTTTTAAATGAATGCCTTAAAGTGGAAATAAAGTGTGGGCAAAAAAAAATGATAATAAATAATATTAAAATAAATAATGAATAGCCCTACTACTACTATACACAGCATATTCTGGCAGATTTGCCTGCCAAAGTGATCCCTCCCTTACCGGTACTTCCATCTTTGTCTTGGTCCAGATTCCAAGTTTTGATTGACCAGGGCAGGTAACTCCCACACATGCACCCTGAGACAGGAAGAAGGATCTATTTACCGTATATAGCGCTGGCAATGTACACAGCACTTTACATAGTTGCACTTTCACATCAGTCCCTGCCCTCAAAGAGCTTACAATCTAAGGTCCATATCTCACATGCATACAGGGCCGAGCCAATTAACCTTCCAGCATGTCTTTGGAGTCTGGGAGGAAACCCACAAAAGCACAGGGAGAACATGGGAACGTGGGAACTCCTTGCAGATAGTGTCCAGGATTTGAACCAGGGCCCTCAGTGCTGCAAGGCAGACGTGGTAACAACTATGCCACTGTGTCTATAACAAAAGACACCAAGCCTGTACACTGAGCTATACAGACAGGAAGAAGGATGTATTGCAGAAGACAATTGATGAGGGGGTGGGGAGGTCTGATTTAAAGGAGAACTATGGGGTCAGGGCTTTTCCCCATAGTTCTCCTTAGGGTAACGGGAGGACACAAACTAGCACCCTCCCGTTACCAAAAGCTCAGTATACCGCAAGCTACAGCTCGCGGTATACTGAGACGCCACAGCGTCCATTCTGTCTGGATCCACCCAGCTGCGTGAGTGACAGCTGGCTCTGCCTATCTAGCCAGGTGTACCCGCCCCCTCCCCGTCCGTTCCGCCAGTCGGCGCTGGGCGATCCGAGAGGGGAAGGGGGAATCCCTGCAGGGAGCCGTGAGTGACAGTCACGGCTCTCTGCAGGGATAGATCGAGAAGTGAGCGAGCGACGGTATGTGTTCGTTCACTTCCCGATTTATTGAGCCAACCTGTGACAGTTTCATTGCCACAGGTTGGCTCAGATTATGAGGCTGAGTGAAAATCACTCGCCTCATAATTCTCCTTTAAAGGGCAACTGCCCTGAATAAGATCATAATTAGAGATGACTGGATAATGCAAAATTTGTATTGCTGTAAACTTGTTTTAAAGGATCATCAACCATTTCAGTAAAACAGAGTGCCCCACCCCACAAGTCTGTTCAGCTCCATAGGGGATCACCCCACATTGGGTTGGGTTTCCCTCCCCAGTATAGGATGCTTTATAAAAAAAAAAATATATATATTCATTTTTAAAGTCTAGCATGACTTCTGTTGTAACCCGACAGTAGAACTGCTATGATTCTTGTTTTTCACCTTCCTTTAGGTGAAATGATATGTTCTGGTGCCCTGTCTCTGAGCTCATCGAAGCCTTGTCCGCATACACTGAAGAGAGGTAGGTTGCATGTTGTAGAACCAAGTTTTTGAAGTTCTGGCCAGATGCCCCGTGACAAGCCTGCGTCGTATGGCTGCAACAAACCAAATAAAACTAGATCAATGGAAAACTGAAAGGACTTTCTGACTTTTGATGTGACTTGTTTGCCAGAGGAGCTGTTTATTTCCATTTCTTAACAAACCTGCACACATTTCAGGAAGAATACCAATTCTACTGTTTCTCACCCCGGGTGTTAATAATCTTCACTTCGTCTCTCGCTGTACAGTTAAAGCAATAAAAAATAATTATTTCATCCCCTTGGCTTGCCGCACGCTTTACTGTCGCAATAAAACAACCCAAATCCCGAGTCATATATATTCTCAGAAGTGTTATTTGTGTGCTGCGGCCTCTAAAGACCACAAGAGCCGTAAATCTCCAGCCCTGGGGTGTTTGCTGGTATTGGCAAAGGAATAAAAATGGCTTCCTTGTATAACTTTAGAGTTGTTTATTGTGCACTTGCAACAGAACTTAAAGAGGACCTCCAGGCGGCAAGTAAAATCCTACAGTGGATTGTTAATGCCATGGAGGAACCATTGCAACTATGCTAAAATCAGGAAATCCACTCGCTTTGGTAAAATAACTTGTGACCAGACGTGGCAGTGTTTGGATAATGTTTTCTGGAAGAGCCTCACTAAGTTCAATCATTTCTATATTGTGTCATGCCAAGTTATTCTCTAACATGTATGGTTAATGGAGCATAAGGTAAGCATCAAGAGCATGCAGTCTTCCAGAACAAACTGTTCTGCATTTTTCAAGGCATAGGTATGGAGCAATTATGGAAATAAGGATACTTCCAGTCATGAGGAGGCCCAGGAACTCTACAGCATTAGCTCAGAGACAATGGGTACTCAAAAAAACAGATAACTGTCTCTCCGATGGGTACCAAGTTCTCTAGGTTGCCATGTGTAAGCTCCGGCTTTCCTACTTGATGGCTAACTTGAGCAGCGATACCAGCGCCACTGCTCCCAGACACATAGTAGCCCACAACAGTGGAAAGGTTTGTGCTACAGAGAAGGGAGTCCGGAGCAACTCTTTCCTTTTTCCCCCTTCACATGAGAGCCCCTCTTTTACATCAGAAGCCTCCCATCACATCATTATCCCTCCTTCATATCAGATTTCCCCTTCATATCAGAGTACCCTTCACATCAGGATCCTCCCATTTCATATCAGTGTCCCCTTCACATCAGAGTCCCCCTCTCTTACCTCAGAGCCCCCCTTCTACATCAGAGTACCCCTTCACATAAGAATTCCCCTTTATATCAGAGTCCCCTTCACAACAGAATCCCCCCTTCATATCCGAGTCCCCCCATTTCATATCTGAACCCTCCTACACATCAGAGCTCCCCTTTCACATCGGAGTCCCTCCTTCGCATCAGAAGCCCACATCACATCAGAATCCCCCTTTCATATATTAGTCCCCCTCCACATCAGAGTCCCCTTCAAATCAGAGTCCCCCCATTTTATATCAGAGCCCTACTTTTTCACAGCTGACCTCCCCCATTTCACAGCAGAGTTCACCTTTCACATCAGCAGTCTATTTCACATCAGAATCCCCCCTTTATCAGAGTCCCCCTGGGCCCCCCATCACATCAGAGTCCCCCCATTTCATATCAGAGCCCTACTTTTTCCCATTCCGCTTCACATCACACTCAATCCAAGATATCCCAACACAACAGTATCAGCTGAAAAGATGGGACATTTTATTGTCACCAGCAGGAAGTGATGTTTTGTGGCCACTAAGGACCTCTTCCTCAAAGAGCAGGGTCTCTGCTGCCTTTGGCAGGGTTCATAGCACCCTAGCAATGAAAAATCCATGTGCCACATGATGCAATTGGTTGTTAGAGTGCTGTTGGGTACCCTGCCCGCACCATGGAAATAATGTCCATTAGGATTTTTAAGTGAAACTGTGCGTCTCGTATTGAATCAGGACGCAGCATGTTACTATCGAATCCGGGATGATACTACATTACACGGGATGGGTGGCCCGGCAAGTGCAAACAATTTTTAGACTTTTTAGACTTTTTATAGTTTTAGACTTTATAAAGTATCATACTGAATGGCAGAGGTTATAGAAGTACTTTGCAGATGGAACCCAATACCCAATAGGGGAAAATTATAAGACCACTAATCTCAGTCCTATGTGCATGCGCTGAACAGAGACATCTATGAAAAATGTATTCATGACATTTAGCATACGTGGAAAATGAACAAATACATCGCTACAGAGACTACATAGCTAAGCTTTAGGGATTTACGTATTGTTTCCAGTCTAACACACATGACATTATATGATATGAATTTCTATTTCCAGGGATGCTGTGTGTATGCAGTATAATTATCATACCAGTCACGTATGAAGATACATTTCACACTACAAATTTTAATTTTGCTCCTTTTTAATTGGCAAATTAATTTGAAAAGAATTTCAAAAATTGTTATTTGTAAACAATATTAACATCTAAAAAAAAAAGCCCCCGCTTTGGAAAACACAAACCCACAAAGTGTATATGTAGTCTAAAGAATCACACACATTCTTCCAGAGCATCCCCAATTGCTAGGAGCTGGGCAGGGAGATGCAGAGCCCCTATAGATCTCCCTGCCCAGCTCTTAGCGGCATCAATCTCTACCAACCCCATATGATTGTGCACCATCCAGTGTTCCAAACCCCCACCACCACCACCTCCGATGGCAAAAAGGTTTCCTGGACTGGATTCATATATACTTTTACTCTAACTTCACTTACACCTGTGTTGAAGTATGTACTGAAAGTATGTCCGGATGATCTTTGTGACAGCCAGGCATTTTCAGAAAGGGCTAAGCTATAGTAAAACTTTTCTATTTGCTTATACACCTTTAATTAATTATAGCGAAATGTAATTACAAACAAATCATTATGTGTATACATTCGTCGATTAGATCAGTTCAACCCAAATACTATTCAGCATCCAGCAAGCACTTGTAGGCTCATAAGTAACATTTCACATTCAAGTGTAAAACATATAGGGCTCAATTCACAAAGCTAACACACAAGGATAGGCACCCTCAATAAAATGACAGCTATTTACAGCTGAGTCTGATGAAATTTGAAAATTACAATCACATGGCTGAAAACAGAATGCCTCAGGTTCCATTCACATATAGCGTTTGCATTTCCAGCATGGTTTTCTGTGCGGAAGACCACATGGGACCGAAACACTATATGTGAAACAACTGCACGGATTCCGCTCATTTGCGGACGTGCAGAATCCGACGTATTATTATTATTACACAGGATTTATATAGCGCCAACAGTTTGTGCAGCGCTTTACAATATGAGGAAGACATTACAATCACAATACAATTCAAGACAAGATGGTAAGGAGGGTCCTGCCCCTGGGGGCTTACAATCTAAAAGGGAGGGGCCAGTGATACATGAGGAGGTAGCTGTGTGGGGATGAATTGTTTGAGAAAGAGTTCAGTGGTTAGGTTGAGGTGGGATAGGCTTCCCTGAAGAGATGAGTCTTTAGTGATCGCCGAAAGGCAGTCAGAGTGGGAGATAGATGGACAGCTTGGGGTAAGGTGTTCCAAAGAATGGGAGAGACTACCATTCTTCCAGACTACCAGACTACCATGGGAGAGTATTACCGCGCCTGCACTATTTGGGGGGCCACACAGTTTCGTAGCACGGTCCCCACAATAGTCTGAACAATGCACATTAAAGTGCATTGTTTTTTCTGTTTAGAGTGGCTCCGCACGTATTCGTACAGCCAAATACGGACAGAGAGCCGCCCCAGTGTGAATGGAGCCTCAGGCTGGTGTTAAAGCTTTCTGAATTGAGCCTACTGTGCTCTTTTTAAAGCAATGTAGGTATCATGTAATAATGAAATCAGTGGAATCAATCATAATAAAATGAAGGCGTATATGCAGAGCACAATCAACTAGTGGCATGATCATTTTAGGGGTATATATGTGTATGTTATTGTGTGCATACTCTTTGCACATTTCAGTTGGAGCTTGGTTCTGTAGCAGTCACACAAAACAGGGCTTGGGATGGGTGTTTTTTGGATCCATTAAAAAAAATAAGAATCCTTAACTCGGTGTGTTGGGTTTGTCAATTGAGACATATGGCTTCTATTTAATAAGCAGTAATAAGATTCAGTTCACCAACATTATACCAAATCAACAAGCTGTATTAAGTGCAGATTGCAGATTCCCCACTAGGTGGCAGCAGAGCAATGCGCTACAATGAATAGACAAGGTGTAATTCTCTGCCCTCCATAGCAGGTCAAAGGGTGGCTGGTGATGGTACAACCCAGATTTCCATAAAGGGGGCTATAAAGGGGTAGATTTTCCTATGAACATTCATATGACAAATCTCCTCAGGACATTCATCAGAGACTTGAGTTCTTCTCTAAGCTTGCCATGCGTAGATTTGCGTATGAACATCCATTAAAAAAACTCGGAACATTCGATAATGCCCCCAGAGACTTGACGAATGTCACTTGAAATTTCATTTGATTTTAACATTCGATTTTGTAATGAATGGGGTTTCCAGAACGGAAACCACATTCACTGTTAGAATTTCGTCAGTTCGGAAAATGTTTTATTTCCCCCTACTTCAAACTTTTTATGGTTGAAATTGATCAGCGATTTGACCTACTAAGAGATCAAACGAACATTCCAAAAACAATTTTTAAGAACAAAACGGTGCTTGTGTATGGCCAGCTTCAATGAAAGGCTATTCCTATGTCTGTATCATGGACGTGTGGTCAGGGGAGGCAGGGGAGGCAGAGCCTCAACTAGAATTATGGAGGAAAAAGCTGTAGCAATCTGAAACATTATCTGTGTGTTAAGAACATTACTGATGGTGTTCGGCAGGGACGTGCGGTCATGGGAGGCAGAGCCTCACCTATTATTATGAAGAAAAAGGTGTCAGCTTCAAGCCTGAAGCTGACAGCTTTTTCTCCATTCAGATCAGCATCTAACAGGTTACAGAGCAGGGAAATCCTTCCCGCTGTGTAACCTGTCATGGACGGAGCGCCTCAGCGGTGAGGAGCAAGTGAGGGACAGGGAGGTTCCTCCCTCTCTCCTCCCTTCCTCCTTAACACTAGCTTGGGGACGTGTTGGGGGTGGGGCTTCGTCCGGCGGTGGGTCGGATCTTCGTCCAGGAGGGGACAGGGTTTCTGTCGGTGGGGGCGTGGCTTCGGTTGGCAGAGGGCGGGGCTGGGAATGCCTCACCCGGAGCAAGAGGTACCGCATGTCACTGGTCTGTATGTACAGTAGGTGGCCCCTCTAGTACATGTATGTGCATTATTCATTTTTGACTATTGATTCTGGGCATAAAGTCCGCAAATTATGTGACAATTTCAGCCAGATGAGATTTCCCAGCAATGCTCTGCTGATGTAACCTTCCCAGGATGCAACGCTTGGGCACAATTACATCATTTGTGCCAAAACTGGACCAGGAAGTGGATGAACTCTATCTGTAAGTAAATGAAAACCATGTTTGTTTATTTAATGAATGTAATATGGTTTTAAATCAGCAGGGGGTGAAGGTCTGCTTTAAGTGCTTGTTTTGTGTAGGAGGTGCCAATAAAGCAGTTGTACTCGCCTGATCATTTGTCCCTCCAGGCTGCTTGACCGGTCCCTGCAGCCTCTTCATCCCTGGGTTCCTTTGGTCTGAGGAGCGCTGACGTCATCACACCTTATGCAGGTCCATTGACTTGCACTAGATTTCAGGAGGCATAGTCCATAGCCACCTCTCTCCCCTCTGTCCCTTGACATCCTCACGTCTAATACAGGTCAATGGACCTACATAAGATATGCTGACAACAGCGGTTCTGAGACCGCCAGAGCTCAGGGAAGAAGAGGCTGCAGGGACCGGTCTACTGCCCGGCGGGATCGGGGATCAGGTGAGAAATACAGCTTTATCTGAGTCCCCTAGACAAAACGAGCTGTGCGGGGGTAGCCCCACTGCAAGGGTAAGTTTTTGTTTTTCCGCAGTTCCTCTTTAAGTATGTATTGTTTAACCACTTGAAGAGTAAATAGACACCAAACATGTCAAGCAGTAAAATTGCGTCCGCCCACAAAATCGCAAAAAAACTACAATACCCAAAACTGTCCATAGGCCAGCTTAAATGAACACCCAGGAGTGGTAACATCCAGAAGGAGGGGAGGTTTCCATATACACACTACACTCACAGTATGTCCTCAATCTTCTGGGTTGAATGGCACTGGCTGTTTTTCAATCTGGAAGACTGAGGACATCTAGTGGTGGAAAAGAATTACTGCAGAGGGTAGCACTGGAGCGCAGACGAGTATTGCAGCCAGAGCTTCTTTTATTTTATCTGCTGCTGGAGGATTATATTTTTAACAATAACATGGAGCTTATACAGTCAGTTAACCATCAGTTTACCGCTCATCAGTTTACTGTTAACAGTGATTGATGACCCTAGGACTTTTGCACACAATCCGACTTCCGTGGTGATATGTAACGTGCAACGGAATAGTCATTTTTGCATGTGGGAGCACCCGTCGTGAGTTTGCGTTTGCATGTGTGTGTACATTGTGGCGGGGGACCTTAAACATTTCCTGTGGTTTTTTTTTTATAAATTACTTTTCTTTTTACACTTTTTTTACACTAAACTTTATTGCTATCACATAGGGGGATAACAAGCCCCCTATGTGATAGCACAGATACAGTGACAGGTCCCCTTTATGGAGACATCAGGGGTCTATCAGACCCCGAATGTCACCTAGGGTCCCCCCCCAAAGAAGCTGATAAAGCAGAGATCTGCTTCATCAGCTTCTTCTCCGGCTATAGTAGCCGGAGAAATGACAAACTGAAACCGGAAGTGATGTAATACACTTTCGCGTCCGCATTCAGGGAGGGGAGATCAGCAGGAGGACGTGTGTGCTGATCTCCCTCCGATCTCAGTGCAGGGACCCGCCTAGGGTTGCCACCTTTTCTTCATGCGAAACCCGAACACTCTAGCAACACGCTGACTTTTTTGAGGAGAATGAGTTGCGGCTTATTCATATGTAAATAGTGCCACCCATTAATATGTAAATATCACAGGTGAAACAATTTTATTTTCAGTGCCCAGTAGCCCCGATCTTAATGTTGGTTGCCCCTGTCTGCCTGACATCTTGTATCCGGGTTTCTGCTGCCATGAAACCCGGACACAGCATTCAAAACCCGGACTGTCCGGGTGAATCCTGGACAGCTGGCAACCCTAGACCCGCCATAATGGTTCCAGGCCCGCACACTACCATGCAGCATACAAGCAATCGGGTGGCTGCAAAGCTGCTTGAAGACTTGTATGTAAACAGACATCGCCGTCTGTAAACAATGTTCACGCGCGGAGGGCGGGGAGCAAGAAATGCCTTACATTTACAGCAACCCGCTACTAGGAAGCTGCCAATTACAATGGCCGGATGGCAAGTAGTTAATAAAGAGCTGCATTCATATGTGTCTTTTATATCTGCCTGGAGTGCAGTTTGATGGTGTTGGAAGGGCCACAGGTTTGTATTTTTGGCACAAGACTTTACATCCGCTGAAATATTTATATGAAGTGCATTATTCTTTAATAACTCAATGCGGAATAATAACGTTCCTCGTTTTGGCAAGTGCCGGTAGTCCTTTATACAGCTAAGTGCTGTTTGTGAATCTTCATGCATCTTGAATCCAGACATCAGAAGAGTATAAAGTGATCTGCCCCGAGGCGATACCCTGAAAGATCAGAGCTGGGATTTAAATACTTTCTTAGTTCTTCGCCGATCGTTCATTTTTTCCTCCCTGTTGAATGTAAAATAAAGAATATCTGTATAGATAGGTAGCGGGAATTCTATAGAACATAAAATCCCATTACAGAGCCCTCTAAGCCCAGCTTGCGGCGAATCACCATGAAAAAGCCGTCCGCGTTTTTATCTCCAACATACTTTTCTTTTTTCTTTATGAGGCTTGATTGGCGAGGAGCAGCTCAGCCACCTTTCAAGGGAACGCTCGTGCGGTATCTCATCCTTATTGTGTTAGATTACACAGGTGAAGGGGGGATGAATGGAGCAAGATTGCCTGTATCCAAACGTGGAAATGTAATGAGACATAACGTTGTTAACCTGGTAAAATCTTGTTTTCATGGCGGTAACGGCAAGTCTGGAAAGAAGACGGTACAATCCACAATCTGAAACATTATGTGTTTGTTAAGATCATAACTGATGGTGTTCGGCAGGGACGTGCCGTCATGGGAGGCAGAGCAGTGGCATCACTAGGAAGGTGCGGGGGGTGCGGCCCGCACCCGGGTGACACCATTGGAGGGGTGACATAAAAATGACTTACAGTCTTTTTGGTGTCACCCCCCTCTGAAAAGTTGGGTGCTCGGTCATGGACCGAACGCCCGACAGTATCAGGAGTGAGGAGGGGACCCGGCGGCATACCTTATCCCGCCGGGTGGCGGTCTCCTCCTCTCTCTACCGGCGCCCATCACCAAGATGGCCGCCGGCAGGTATCAGAATACTGCCGCACACGCGTGATGACGCCGTCTCGGCGGGGTGACACTCGGACACCGCTCCGGGTGTCACCCAGCTTGGGGATGCCCCTGAGGCAGAGCCTCGCCTAGTATTAGGAAGAAAAAGGTTTCAGCTTCAAGCCTGAAGCTGACAGCTTTTTCTCCATTCAGATTGGCTTCTATCAGGTTACACAGCAGGGAAATCCTCCCCTCTGTATAACATGTCATGGACGGAGCGCTGCCTGTTAATTACAGGCATCGCTGCATCCGGCTTTTGAAAGGCTTTCCCAATGCTTGTGTAACCTAACTTGGTGAGGCAAGAGCTGTTACAGCCTCTACTCTGTGTTAGAGGCATGAGCTCTTTGGATGGCTTGGACCAATGGCAAAGCGCCATTGGTGCAAGCTGTCCAATCAAAAAAAAACAAACAAAAAAAACACTGAGGCCATTGATCTCGATGCCTCAGCAGTGCCTCCCTGTCTCCTCCCTTCCTACTCCCCACACAGCTTGGTTACCGAGCTGGGGGTGGGGCTTCTGCAGGATGAGGTGGAGCTTCAGCTGGATGGGGCAGAGCTTCAGTGGGATGGGGCGGGGCTTTGGGGGCTGGGGGATGCCTCACCTAGCACAGAACGCACGTCACTGGTGTTCGGGTATAGAAAGACGCGCTTACAAGTGGGCATGCAGTTATGAATCAAGACTCACAAAGGGTTAACTGACTGTATAAACTCCATGTTATTGTTAAAAATATAATAATCCCCAAGCAGCAGATAAAATAAAAGAAGCTCTGGCTGCAATACTCATCTCCTCTCCAGTGCTGTCCCCTGCAGTAATTATTTTCCACCACTAGATGTCCTCAGTCTTCCGGGGTGAAAAACAACCAGTGGCATTCAACCCAGAAAACTGAGGACATACTGTCAGTGTAGTGTGAAGAAAACGGATCTGGGTGCAGTATGAAAGTGACTTTTTAATAAAGGTTAAAAGTAATGCACTTACAGGATATTAAGAAACATCTTGCCTGAGTGTAGTGTGTATATGGAATCCTCTCCTCCTCCTGGACGTCACCACAGCACCATTCATTCACAGCATAAGGAATGCAAAGAGCAGTGCTTCCAGAATCATGTTAGCAGTGCTCTCTGCATCACATTTAAAGTTCAACGGTATAACTCATAAGGTTCAATTTGGAAAGCTAACACATCCAGCTCTGTACTGCATACTCAATAAAGTGACAGCTATTTTTTGAGTCTGGTGAATGCTTATGTCCACTATAGTAATTCCTTTCCATCACTAGATGTCCTCAGTCTTCCAGTTTGAAAAACAGCCGGTGCCATTCAACCCAGAAGACTGAGGACATACTGTGAGTGTAGTGCGTTTATGGAATCCCCCTCCTTGCCTCCCGGGTGTCACCACAGCACCGTTCATTCACAGCATTAGGGTGCAGAGAGCAGTGCTGCCATCATCTATATGTCCTTTGCAGTATTTTTTCCGCCACCAGATGTCCTCAGTCTTCCAGATTGAAAGAAAGCCAACGGCATTCATTGCAGAAGACTGAAGACATAATGTGAGTGTAGCATGTTTATGGAATTTCCCCTTTCCCCTCTCCCCTCCAGATGTCACCACAGCACCCTTCATTCACAGCATAAGGAGCAAGCTAAGAAAGCTAGCATTTAGAAAGCTAACACACCAGGATAAGTATACTCAATAAAGTGACAGCTATTTTCAGTTGAGTCTGATGACTGCTTCTGTCCTCTGCAGTAACTCCTTTCCGCCACTAGATGTCTGCAGTCTTCCAGATTAAAAAAACAGCCAGTGCCATTCAACCCAGAAGACTGAGGACATACTGTGATTGTAGCATTTTTATGGAATCATCCCCCCAGAAGTCACACAACAACCTTTATTCACAGCAAAAAGGTCAGTACCATCAGAGACTTCACATGTTGTGAAGTCTCTGATGTACCCGCCCCCTCCCCAGTCCGTTGCTCCAGTCAGCGCTGGAGGATCGGAGAGGAGGGAATCCCTGCGGGGAGTGGTGACTGATAGTCACTCCTCTCTGCAGGGAGATGATCGCAAAGTGAGCGGGCGACGGTATTGTGATCAATAGAGCCGAAGTGTGACAGCTGCAATGTCACACGTCGGCTCTAAATATGAGGATCAGTGTAAATCACTCACCTCATAGTTCTCCTTTAAGTTCCTCCCATGTGTCTGTATCTAACATGTGCTTAAAGAGCGGTAAATAATGCATTGTTCCCGTCAGTCCTGCCCCAGCTCCATCACTGCCCTAAATTGGAATGCATTGAAAATGACATTGTATAAGATTCGGACATGGCAACATCTGGCACTTTATCTCTGCGACTTTTCATTAAACCTGGGCATACTTTCCTAAATCAAATTTCCTTCAGTGTGACATGGTGTCGTGTCCCTTTGGTTCAATGGAAGGATTATCATCCATTTCCTTCTTAGCTCAGCTAATGTTGTATGGGAAGCCTCCAGGACACGGATTATGACATTATACCTGTAATTAAAAGGAGGCTTTTTTTCCCCTCAGATAATACAAAGTGCAAAAATCAATTCCTTCTCCCGCATCACCTTTCATCCCATGATGTTGTACATAAGGTGTTGGCTCTTGTACATCCCCAATTCCCAAAAAGTTGGGACGCTGTGCAAAATCTACATACAGTAAAACCAGAATACAATGATTTGCAAATCTCATAAACCCAAATTTTATTCACAATAGAAAATAGAAAACATGTCAAATGTTTAAACGGAGAAAATGGACCATTTTTAAGAAAAGAAAATAAGATGATTTTGAAATTGATGGCCGCCTTATTGAGTTACAATCATATTACATAATATGGGTTCCATACACATTAAGTACTGAGAACAATGCAATCCTCTAAATTGGCATATGAAATAAAGACTCAACGTGTTTCGTGATAGTGCTTCTTCAAGGGGGTTATTCACCGAGATTCCGAGGTAGCGAGCAGGCATCACCGCTAGCTCCGCCCAACTGTTAGCACTAGCCAGAGTGTTTCCGCAGGTCCCAGGCAAATCAAAACAACTGGGCGGGGCCAGCTGTGATGTCACGGCTGGCTCTGCCCAGTTGTCAGTTGCAAGGAAAACTTCGGCAGACCGTTCTGCCCGCTTCAGCCAAAGCCAAAGCATATGCACTCAGCTCGGTTGAGCCGTTCGGCTGCTGTACAGGCTATTAGGTGAATAGCCCGTACAGCAGCCCTTCGGTTCAGCTTCGGTTAGCCGATGCTTCGGCGTAAGCCTTCGTCTCCTTTGTGCATACCCCTCCAAGAGTCCTACAAATCTACAAATGTACAATTACATGTTAATGCCATACAACATATGTTGTATGGCATATACAACATATGTTGCCTCATTATGGGGACGTCCCTGGTATTAGTGCACACTGACACATACAATGTAAAATTCTGGTGTATTTCCCCACCCTTGATACATGTGTACACCCAGACTTTGTCCAAGGCTGTATGCTCATACTCACGCACGTTTAACCAAATAACAGCATATACTTGCATACAGCCATTGATTTCTATGGATGTCTGTACACAGCACCTGTGGCTCCCAGATGGTGAAATACCCCTATATTGTATGGTCCCAGGCACCCCATGTGCATGAGCCTTTAATCTGGAGTATTGTAGCCCAACTGGGATGCCATTTTCGATTAAAAAAAATTCTGGGTTTTAAGATATCTGTGTACTTAAAAGACTCTGTTGTAAAACATTGGGATTAGGGAACAGTCCTGAATATATGGTCATTGGCCTATCCTGTCATCAGCCTGTTTGCCCCTAAAATACATACGCCAGCCATGGGCTCCCCACCACCCTTTGGGGGCCAGAAAATGCTCATCCATTCCATGAAAAAGTGTATGTTTGTACAATGATCTTTGGTAAGAAGGAGATTCTCTGCCGGTAAGCAGCTTATAATTCAGTGACTTTACAGAAGTGCGGATGATGAAGTCTTTTTTCACTTCTTCTTTGAAATGCCTATAGCAGGAGGCTAATAGCAGGTTGACCTCGCTGTGACTGTATAAGCTTTCAGCAGCGGTTTCTTAAGCAGCTTCTTTGCAGGTTATTATCCCTTGCTGATAACATGGCTGAAGATGCTCTCCTAGATTACACCCTGGGAGATCAGTCACGGACAGAATGGGAGTGTTACCCATTGATGACTTGGCTCTTTCAACATTTCAATACTCTGTGTGCCACACCTGCTCAACCACTTGTTTAGGTCTTGAACACTTCTTCTTGGATGGGAGAAGATGGAAGAATGGATTTCCAACCCTGGAAGCACACAACCTTTGGCGCCCCAAGTAACCCTTCATCCTAGTATTGCCCCTCCCTTAAATCATATGCTTTATGTAGAACTTCTGACTGTTTTACTGGTCCTAGCCTGGACTAAGCTGTTATGGTGGAGCGATCAAATTTTCTTTTTAATTTTTTTTTAAAATCGCAAGGCAATGATAAACAAGGTGACTGGATCAGAATTGTGCCAGAATTTCCTCTGCCGGTGTTCTATCGAAAGTTCCAACTCGTCGAGATCTCCAACGACCTAACTTCCGATTTAGTTAGAAGTAAGAGGTTTGGCGAGAAGGCTGTACTGCACGTGCGCCACCCGCGGCATTTCCCTATACACATACTACACAGCAATAAAGTATTCAAATGAACTAGGGTCAGATTATTCCAGCACGTTATTAATCTGAGTTGCCCCACTCAATTGGGCACAAACTTGCAGCCATATTGAGTGGGGCAACTCATTAATAACATGTTGTCACATAATATACATCATTTTTGGAAATTAATCAGCAGTTGAGTAGACACATACATGTTGTCAGGCAGAATGGACATCATTAAATTCACCATGTGTCTTCGTTTACAAATTATATGTGGCACCAGAGCATAGGTACACAGTATTTGTGACTGTTCAACTTGTAAAGGAAACAGTAAGTTCCACTAAGGAGAAGTAAGGAAGCATTGGCTATTTACATACATCATTGTTTATACCAGTGGTGGTCAACTTACTTGACTTAAAGGGCCTCAAATGTAACACTACAGAAAGCTGACATGGGACAGCACATATTTAACAGGTCATATTGAGACTACAGCATGCTGCAAGAGATGATAATAGACTGCAAACATGCTACAGGAGTTCATCTTTACTGTAAACATGGTATTGGAGTTGTTGGAGATTGGGGACATGCTTCAGGAAACAATCACAGACTGGAAACACATTACACTAGACTGCTAGAGACCTACTAGAAGCCGGTCACATTTTTTATTTCACTGGCTTGAGAAATCACCAAAACACAGAATACTGTCTGCAGGTGCTTGGAACAACAAAGGGTCACAGGTTTGGCACTGGAGGCACAAGTGTCCCTAACATTTTCGCCGCCTGAGGCAGCAGGGAAAGGGAGGGGTGGTTGCCGGATGTGCATACTACCCGGGGGGGTTGGGTGTGGTGGGTCCCGCTCAGCACTTGACATCACTGGTTGCCAGGAGATGGGTGGGACACGAGCCAAAACATTCTGCTCAGCTCCTGGCAACCAGTGATATCACTGGTTGCCAGGAGCTGGACGGGATGCAAATCTGAGTGGGAAGCCAGTCAGCAGGCACACAGCAGGGAAATGGTCGCCTATATCCTGAGTTTTGGGTCACAGGAGAACATTAGTAAATGGCCTCCTGTGACTCAAAAGAGAGTTGAAGCCAAAACGTTTGGTCACAGTTCTCTTTTAAGCTCTTTTTACCTACAGAGGAGGAATGTTCACAGATGTATCGTGCTCATTTCCTGATGTTGGAGCCTTCTGCTGAACTGAGATGTACTGGATATTAGGGGTTGTGCTGCCATAGAACTAATGGGTATCTTTGGTAGAGCCTGCTGGCATCTAGTCCATCACCACACTACAGTAAGGTCTTCAGTAAGGTCATAGCCTTCAGCCCTCTCCTTCATTATGAGCTGAGATCTATAGATCACTGAACAGCCCAATTCTCTGTTACTAAATGAAGAGTTTTGCTTTTTCCTGAATATTCCCCCTTTAATGTTCACTTGAGCATTGGCATTTTGTTATAAAGTCTCTCAGGGACATTTTATTAAGCAAATTGGCAACAAAACTACTCTGGGCTTCCTTTGATAGAGTCTATGCAATGGTATTTTTGTACTTGCAACCCCGGCGCCTTGATGGTGACCCTAAACTCAGGAGTTAAATCTTAAAAATGCATTCAAGTCCCCTTAACGATTAACAAAACTAGATTTGTGCATCACTCGGCTGTAGATCCTCAAATCATCTCTGAATTGGTGCTGACACTGTCCTTCCTTCTGGAGGGTGGCTACTTTTGTTCCCCATGGTCCCTGTGTGTGTTGTAAAGTAGTCACCGCTCCAAGCTCGCTATCTGCCTGCCGCCACCCCATGTAACTCAAAGAGATGCCTGCCTCATTATAGGTATGGCCCTGGCTGGGGGTTATTAAAGCGTGAACCCATAGATGCCTACACACATTAGCCAGCAGTTGTTTGTGCATGCAGGACCTGGCCACTGAATGAAAGATCTTTGTACAAACAGGTTCACTTTGATGGAAGGGAGAGTGCTACGGGGATCTGCCCTAACAAAGTAGACAATAGTGAATGGCCATAAAAATGCACCCTGCTCAGCATATTCTATCCTAAATAGCCTTGGCCAGAAAGCCTCAGCAAGGGTCTTGGAGGTCCTTTCAAATATTTTGTGATCTGACCATAACGGCCACATGTGACTATTATTTTCCAATTTCTGCAGGCACCTTATGGCTTTCTTTCCATACATAGCACATTGAGAAGAAACGGCATTGCCTACTACTGCTCAGCCCCTGATATATTGTGAACAAAATGTTAATAATGAGCAATTGTTGCCAGGGGGCTGAAGTTGAAATTATCCATCAGCTCCTATTATTGCCAATTTCAGCAAATTGTGCTTGTACTGGGATTTATAGAGACTCACTTCCTGCCGCTTAGTGACGCTTGTTTATTTAGTGCTGGTGAATGAGCGCTCACAATGGTGCATCAGCTGCTTAAAGTAAACAGCGGCTTTGTCAGCCTATTTGTTATGATGAATGGTAAACAGTAAAGTGAGACCTCTTTATAGCCTTTCATTGGCATAAACAGCCACTTACCTAAATCCCTCAACAAATGTATACACTGACTTTATGCTATGAAGTAACACCCTAATGACGGTGTTCTGTACATGTATGGGGCATTGGGGATGTATAATGTTATGTACAGTTATCTTATTGACAGAGAAATGCTTTGTCTGTTTTCATATACATTTTTTTTCTGCAGTAACGTCTATATATACTGTACAACATCCGTAATATTGTAGTTTAAGGCCCAATGAAAGTATCATATTTATTATTGTAATGCCATCATGCTGCATATACTATAATGAATATGCTCTTCTTTCTTTGTATTTTTACATACTAAGTGCTACAATTAAGGTTATACTACCATCTGTTCGCAGCGTGCTAGAGAGTGGGACCACTTCTCACAAACCAGCTCCAATACGGGTCTCTAACTGCCCAATACTCCCTCCTGCACATTGCTCCATTCAACAATCATCTCAGACCTACAGTATCTAGTTACTCCCATTCACCTCCAAACTACTAGAACACCTTATCTACAACCGTCTGAGCCGCCACCTTGTTAATAACAACCTTCTGGATCCCTTACAGTCAGGCTTTCGCCCCGTACACTCCACTGAAACCGCCCTCCTAAAACTCACTAATGACTTACTAACAGTTAAAAAAAATTATTACTATTCCTTACTCTTCCTATAAAAAACTCCTTAAAAAACTCCACTCGCTTGGCCTAAAAGACTCTGCGCTCTCATGGTTCTCCTCCTACCTAGATGAGCGCTCCTTTAGTGTCACCTACAAATCTACCTCTTCCTCTCCTCTTCCCCTTTCTGTAGGGGTCCCCCAAGGCTCAGTCCTTGGACTCATTTCTTTTTTCTATCTACACCTCCTCTAATTGGTCAATTAATAACCTCATATGGCTTCCAATACCATCTCTATGCCGATGACACTCAAATCTATCTTTCTACTCCCCAACTCACCCCCTCAGTGTTTTTGCGTGTCACTAATCTACTAACTGACACATCAGTCTGGATGTCACAACACTTCTTAAAACTCAATCTGTCAAAAACATTCATGATATTTCCTCCCGCTTCATCTCTTCAGGGAAGCCTATACCACCTCAACCTAACCACTCAACCAGTGGCGTAACAATCGCCATAGCGACCCAGGCGGCCGCTATGGGGCACAGTGGGGCACAGGGGGGCCCGGCCAGATGCTGAGCGGACCGCCTGGGTCGCTCTGCTGGTGGCTTTCACTGGCGGCTCTGAAGAAGAATGCGCTGCTGTTCAGATCATTGTAGCAGCGTGTTCTCCAGAGCCGCTGCTGAGTCAATGAGAGCCAGCAGCGGCGGTGGAGGAGGCCGGACTCGGCATGGGTTGGAGTAGGCGGGGCTCATGGTCAACAACAGGGGAGGAGGCGGGGCCTGTTGACGGAGAAGGAGGTGGGCCGGCGACAGATGAGGAGGCGGGGCCCATCAGCGAGCGTGGAGGAAGAGGAGGCGGACAGGTAAGGAGTGCGACCAGCACACCTGAGGGTGACTCTGCAGAGCCCACTCAGAGAATCTATGGTGGGCTCTGCAGGGTCACCCTCAGGTGGGCTGTGTGGGATCTCACGTGGGGTCTGCAAGGGGTATAACTAGAAATCACAGAGCACCATACAAAATTTTGATATGGGGCCCTGTGATTTCTAGTTACGCCCCTGCACTCAAAATAATTAATCCCCACACAGCTACCTCCTCATTTATCACTTGCCCCTCCTTTTAGATTGTAAGCCCTCACAGACAGGGCCCTTCTTACCATCTTGTCTTGAATTGTATTGTAATTGTAAGTCTTCCTTATATTGTAAAGTGCTGCAAAAACTGTTGGCTCTATATAAATCCTGAATAATATTATTAATAATAACTGCGCTGTTAAAAACACTCAGCGAAAGGCATAAAAGATACTTACCTTTCACCCAGCTTTCAGCTTCCTACTGTAGGCTGACGTCACTAAGCTTCACTATGGGATCCTGGAAACACAAATCCTGGAAACACTAAATCTCGCAGGAAGATACAACAGGACTGTACAGTAGTGAATGCTCATAGGATTTTGGCTCTTCAACTTTCCCAGGATCCTTCAAGATCCGTCACTCTCACCTAGGCAAGCCCACCAGAAATCAGCTGTAAGGTAAATACTTTTGCATTTGTCTTTCAATTTTCTTTTATGTTTTTCAGTGAACTATTTTAACTAGAGTATAAGGGGCTCACAGACAAGCAGACACACATTTCTAGTCTGCTCTGTAGCACTGCTCCTCTTGGGATGATCCCCTAAGTAGTCTGGCTGGCTGACATTTCCATCTCAGGGTCTGGCTCTTGGTGCAAAGTGGGGTGATAAATGAGATGGGTTCCAGTCACTTTAGCCTTTTTTCTATTTATTGCTGAATCTAATTCTAGGAAAGAGGGTTTAGGGGTTCAGAATAACAAAAAAATACAGGTATTCTGAAAGTACTAGGCCCTTTAAGCAGCATCTTGGTAAGTAATGGTCCTGTGATAGCAGCCAGACAGATCTATGACCGTGTAGGAGCAGTCACAGTCTTTCTTTAGTTGCAGTGGATCACTTTCTAATAAATTTGGCCCTCAAACCTCTGATAGAAGTCAAAGATATCTTGGTCTGTGGGCAATGAATCCTTCTTCTAGCAATATCTTCTACCCAGCTTCTTTGCGACACTCTTCAACCAGCAGATTCCATACAGATGGGTCCTTAATCTAAGGTTCCTCTAGATATAAACCCCATCAAGGCAGCTAGAATTCTGTGGCTCCAAAGCACGCCCCCCCACTGAGGCAGGGCCTCAGTGAGCAGTAGAGATCACACTTTATGCATACATCCTTTTCAGGCAGTAGCCCAGTTGGTGAAGAACAACCAGGAAAGGTGCTTGAAATATTTATCACCTCTCCAAGCCATACCTCTGAACAAAGGCCTGTTTCGTTTCAGATGTTTAGTTTTTTGGGATTCAGGTCAGAAAGTCAATACATTTCAGGATTCAGATTCGTCTGAATCTACATTTTTGTTAATTATGGATGCATTAGATAATTACAAACTAATTTTTGTTGCACCAAAGTGGCATTAGAAAAAAAAAGTGACATTTTTCTTTTTAATTTTTGACAATCCATACAAATAATACAAAAGAAAAGGGACGGGGTCCCCCCAATTCATACCAGACCCTTAAGGTCTGGTGGGAATTTTAGCGGGGACCCCAACACAAAAAAAACCCCCAAAAAACGTGTGGGCACCGCTAAAATCTCTTACCAGACCCTTGATCCTAACATGCCCTTGACATTGGGAGGGTGGTTTTCCAGGGGAGGATCTCATGGAAAAGCTATTACCCGTACTCATTCATCAAATAAAAAAGGTCAAATTGTAAATAAACACGCCACACCATAAAAAAGATCTTTTATTTGGGGAAAAAAACCACAACAAAGATTTTTGACAAATCCTTTATTCAAAAAAAAAAATCACTAAAAAGTGTCCATCGATATAATCCAAATGTCAATCACGTTGTCCAGCGATGTAGATCCATGTCAATCACGATGGATGACGGCCGCCGATTTGCCAAAAGAAAAAACCCAATGCCACTGACACGACCGATCCCAATGAACTCTCGCCGCTAAATGGCAGCTCTGACCCGAATGTCAACTAAAAATGGCGGTTCGAGTCAAGACATCATGGGAATTGTCCTGTCCCTTTGTTGGCATTCGGAAGTAAAGCTACCATAAGGAGTCATTATGATAGCTCTGCTTCCGAATAGCATTCAGGAGCTCCTGAGTGCTATTTGGGAGTCCCGAATAGAATTCGGGAGCAGAGCTACTATCATTGACAGCTCTGCACCCGAATGTCAACAAATGGGCGGAACAAGTCCCGTGACATCACAACACTGTTTTTACTTTGTTTTCTTAAATAAAAGACTTTTGTTGTGTTTTTGGGAAGAGGCCCTTGTCCTCATCGGCATGTGGACAAGGTGCTTTTCCAGGGGGTTCACACACAAGAAGAGTTTATTTAGAATAACAGTCGGAAAAAATTTTGGATGCATCTGAATTTCGATATCTGACATTTTATATACACTCGGATTCGTTTTTTCTTTAATTTGGAATTACAATAGCGTCCGAATGTCCACAATTCCCCAAATTTGTGTGAATTTTAGTTCGGAACAAAACGAATCGCACATGTCTACTAAATATAATTAGCAACACCCCAGCTTAGGCAGGGTCCCTACACAAGGTCCATATAAACAAAGTGAAACTACGATCAGAGAGGGACACAGAAGAAGTTTTTCTGGCTAATGACAGTAAGCGTCTAGTAGTAGCTGTTTCGAAGCAGGATTTCAGTGGATCAAACAACATGGAGCAATTGCTGCACAACAAGTTCAGTTCAAATCTCTCCAATTTCATGAGGAGAGATCCCACCTGGTTGATTAAGCCCCTGTTGGGCAAATGTGTCTGAGAGTGAGGATCCCAGGTGGGGTGAATATTGAATCTTTCCCACAAGTAGCGGAAGTTTTAACTGAACTGCATGGAAATTGCTCCATGTCAATTGTTATATGAGTGGCTTGTGAGCTGAAATCTATATATGGGCATTTGGAGTGGGCCTACAGTGGAGTTCAGGTTAACTTTAACACAATAACTTTAAACGTACAATAAAATGCATATATAAGAAGTTACAATGATAACAGGTCCTTAAATATCAGATCCCATATCTGCTTATTATCGATGTTTGGAAAGATATGGCATAAGCATGAGATTCTTCAAAGAATCCCTGCTGAGCCTGGGCTGGTGGCTACCTATTGCCCATCTCATTATTGATGTAACACAACCCCAGTGCTGAGAAACCAACCGAAGCATTAAACGCCACAAATGTCTTTGGTGACAGAAGAAGTAAAGTGAGATCAGAGTGGAGGTGCAAGGTGAGATTTTAGACAGCCAGGACTTCTAATTGAAGCAGTTTCAGAAGCCAGGTTAGGTCTTTGATCTGCACCTCACATGCAGCTGATTCATAGATCAGGATGGTCATTTAAGGAGAGTTTGGGATGCAAGACAGAACTTGGAGTGTTCCTCTAGTTCCTTCATGTCACGCAGGGAATCTCTAATCACTGTGGGCCTTATTTGATCTCTTACTAATTGGTGTCTTTGTAAATTCAAGTAAACAGTTTAGTCCAGAGATTTACCTACATTTTGGTTCATCGCTTCTTCTCTGAAAAGGGAACTTCCTTTTTAGTGTTTACAAACAATGCAGGTGTACCAAAACTTTTGCTTCCTATTATATACATATTTGTGAAAAAGTGTTGCCATTAGATATGTGCATACGGACGAACTTGCCGAGACACGATATTCTGTTGATTCGGCAGTTCGTCCGAATCTGAAATAACGAACTATCTGCTTTAATGTACAAAAATATATTCGGGCAAATATTAATTGGCTTTTTATGGGCACTGCCATCTTGCTGCGTCCAAGATGACAGCGTCCATACATGCGTATGATGTCACCTGATGCCAACATGCCTCCAAGATGCCGGTGCACATCCAAAACAGCATAATTATTTGTTTCATCAAACAAAGCAAATAAATAGGTTTTTCCCTTTTCATTTATTTCGTCTGAAGCAAATGTTTAAGCTGTGCACATGTCTAGTTGCCATTCTTCCTAATTTGCACTATTATATAAGCAATTTGTCAAATTTGCAAGGCAGAGGGCAGTGGGACAGATTTTGAGAGTTATCTGGTTACACATTGATCCATGTAGAAATAGCATTTGGCAGATACATAGGATGCATTAAATGAATGTACACTATATGGTCAAACAGCGGTGTCCCTACACTTTTTGCTGCCTGAGGCGGTGTAGCACGGGGGATGAGGGTGTTGTTTCCGGGGA
>NW_017307187.1:495343-504844 GCF_000935625.1 Nanorana parkeri
TGCACAGTACCTCTGGCTCTGTCCAGCATCCCACCCAGCTCACTGATGTCACTGATTGCCTGGAGCTGTCATCCCGCTCAGCTCCTGGCATCTAGTGATGTCAGTGAGCTGGGCAGGATACTGGACAGAGCGTCACAGGTTGCCAAAAGCTCTTAGCAACCTGCTGCCCCACCCCCACCCCCCAGTTGACCCAATGGGATGCCGCCTGAGGCAATTGAATCAGGCTGCCTCATTATAGGGAGGGCCCTGTGGCCACATGTTTATTGACACATGAGCTTCTTGTACATATTATTCCAAAACCATTGATTATTAACATTAACTTGCCTCCCTCCACACTTCCTGTATAACTATAATATACTCCACTTTTCTGGGAGGACTTTCTACAAGATTTTGGAGTATGTCTGTGGGAATTTTTGTCCATTCATCCAAAAGAGCATGAGATACTGTTGTTGGATCCCAGGCATTACAATGGCTTGGGATAGGCATTTTAATTAATTGCAAAGGTTTTCAGTAGGTTTGATGTCAGGGATCTGTGCAGTTCACTCAAGTTCCTTTACACCAAAATCAGCCAACAATGTCTTTATGCAGCTATTTTGCACAGGGGAACAGTCATGCTAGAACAGAAAAGAGACTTCCCCAAACTGTTGCATCAAGGTTGGTACTACTGTACACAATTGTCTAAGGGCTTATGTTGGTGTTGTTTTCCTGCATTTGACGTGTGTTTTAAATGCACATCAAATGCAGCTCAGCAAAATCCCATTGAATTGAATTGAGAAGTAAATATGTCAGTTGAGAGGCTGAATTTGACCTGCTTTGTTGTTTCGCCTCATTACTTAGGATATGTCCTATTAAGATGTGTTGGAACTACAGGCAAAAAACATCAAATGCAGCCTTTTATTTTCAAAAGTTGTTTTTTTGCATTGGAAAATTAGCTGCATGTTCTTGCATGGAAAATACAGCATTTGACTGAAGGTGCCCATACGCCTTACGAATATCGGCAGAATTTTGTTTGCGATCGCGCTTTCGTCGGATATTTGTAGGGTTGATGGGCAGTGTACAACCGCAGATACTGTACAATCATACGACTTTTGACTTTCCAGCAGGTTAGAAAACTTCTGTCAAATCGTACGGCTTTCGCAAGGTTGGTGGCGTTTCCGTATGTCAAAAATCGTACGATTAACACTGCTCACGCGCAAACGAAAATCCGTGTGGTCGGTTAACGAAATTCGTCCAGGTGATTTCTGCTAAAGACCGCTAATTGAACTGTGCAATGGTTGGGGACAGGATGGGGTCACCGTACGAAAATTGTACGATGGTTCGATCATCATACGAAAATTTTCGTCTGATGATTGCAAGATGTATGGGCACCTTAACACCCAATTACACGAACCCTGAAATGTCTTCATGTAGCATTTAAATTCCACTAAGGTGGAAACACCTGAACTCAGTAATCTGGAGGGATGTCAACAAACTTTTAGACATATAATTGGTATCTGCAGGATCATGGTTTCACCAGAACCCTGGATAGTAGTCCTTCTCCTTCGCTTCTCTCAAATTTGATATTAGATCGAGGACACTTAAATTAGCAAATGCTTTACAGCATGAGATCACAACGTTTTATGAGTTACTTAACATTTGTTTACCGTTTTAGCTCATGATTATTTTCCCATCAGAAGGATCAGTTCACAAAAATCTCGCATTAATGTTAAGAAATCAAAAAGCTATTCTGCTCTTCTCAACAGGTACCTCATTATTAAAGGAGAACTATGAGGTGGGTGCTTTTCACTCACCTCATAGTTCTAGCCGACCTGTGACAATGAGACTGTCACAGGTCGGCTCAGTAGATCGGGAGGTGAGCGAACATATACCGGCATTTGCTCACCTCTCGATCCTGTCACGGCTCTCTGCCATGACAGGGGAGGGGCTGGATTCCCCCCGCTCCGATCCGCCAGCGCTGACTGGCGGAACGGACGGGGGAGGGGGCGGGTACAGCTGGCTCTGCCTCTAGATAGGCAGAGCCAGCTGTCACTCACGCAGCTGGGCGGATCTCGACATCGATGTCGGGATCCGCTTCGTCTGCGGCGTCTCAGTATACCGCGAGCTGCAGCTCGCGGTATACTGAGCTTAGGGTAACGGGAGGACGCTAGTTTGTGTCCTCCCGTTACCCTAAGGAGAACTATGGGGAAAAGCCCTGACCCCATACTTCTCCTTTAAAGCCAAAAAGAAGCTAGCAGAATTTGGTGGAGCAAAAACCCATGCTAAGTCTTGCCAACGGTCCATTCCTCTGTCCAGTGAGACTGCCTCAGTGGTTCGTAAGGGAAGTCTCAAAGAGCAGAAGAATGATGGCAGTTGGCGAGGCTTAGCTTAGCTAAAGGTGATAGTGAGCATTCTGTGAAGCCATACAGCGTGCGCGTCTGTGCAGAAACCTGAACACGGGAGGGACAGCTGGTGCATGTTGCCGTGTGCAACGTGTTCAAATCAATGGCAGGACATGCCTACACACCAGCCCTAGCTTGAACATCGGTACAGCTGTAGTTGCACGCAGACAGTCTGCGTCAAAAAGTGTGCATTCGTACCTGTAGAGAATTTTCATTTCCCACAAATTTCAGTGACAATAGGGATATTTCGGCAAACATTTGGCAAACTTAAAGGGTTTCTAAACCCTCACGTTTTTTGCATATATCTACTGCTAGCAAGCAGTAGATATATGCAAAAAGTTGTTTTTTTAAACGTTTTAAAAGCGGTTTAAACTTACCTGTGCCTTTGCGCGCGCTCCCGTCCGAAAATCCGAAAATGCTCGAGCGGCTGCAAAGCATCTTGGGGCGGGCGCATGAGCAGTTCAGATTTTCGGCCCAGGAGACGAGGAGAGACACGAGGTAAGTATATGGACGCGTGCACCCGCATGCAGACACCGTGGGACAGGAAGTGCCAGCAAGCACAGAGCAGTCAGCGCTGAATCGGAGACCCGCAGCAGCGCTGGAGAGAAGGCTGACAACTACAGGAAAGAAGAAGAAGATCAGATTAAGAGACATCATTTAAGGTAAGTGCTTTAATTAACATTGGGGGAGGGGAAAACGTTTTTGCCTTTAATGTCACTTTAAGTTGCTTATGTAGGTTTTTGAGTGTGTAATGTGCTGAAGGTTATGGAGACCCCTTTCAACTATCCTTGACCTGTTCCCTCTTTAACCTTATTATTTCATCTTTTTTTACAGAACAAAAAAACAGTGGGAAATTTTTTTTTATTAAATATTTAAAGTCATAGTATGTAAATGATAATCAAATATACACAATAAGAATAATAAAAAAGGATAAAATATAAATAAAAAAATTTAAATTCTACAAAAAAAAAGAGTAGAAAATTTTCCCCAAGCTTCTCAATTAGCAAAATTGCGTTTCTGCTGCGATAAAATTTTGCTGCCTGCAAAACCTGTCATTATATGGTAAAATCAATTTTGGTAAAATCACTATCCTCATTCCTAGCTCAATAAACTATGTTTAGAAAAAGAAGCTGGAATAAGATATTCATATCTCATTGGCCTTGTCTAATCCTTTATTTCCTCCTCCACACTGACGCTATGCTCTTTGCTTGTCCCCTGCTCCGAGTCATGTAAACTGCTGATCTGTGTGACTCCCAGCTGAGCGGGACATTTTGGTTTATGCTAAGCCCATCAGAAGCCTTCTCTGGGGATAACAGGCTGATCCTGTGTGTTCAGGTGATTCTACAGCCAAATCAAAGGCAGCTATATGGCATTCTGCCACCTGTCATCAGCTCATTGATGCAGAAGATCCGTGAAGAACTCTGTAGCAGGATTCTATTGCCTGAGCTTTATTATTATTTCAGGTGAAGGGGTCAGGCAGAAAAGCCCATCCTGCTGGATTCTATTTACAGGTATCACAGGGAGGTTAGCTGAACCATTTAGTGGGATGAAGGATGAGCCATGTAGCTTCCACCCATAAGCTGATGAGAGAAGAAGCATCTGACCATTTCAAGCAGTGTCGGCTCATCTAAGCTGATTTATGAAGGAATATTCATGTTTATATGAGCAAGTCGTGCTCACCTGTTCCCACATATTTCACACATCTGTCCTTAGAAATGAACTTTCATGTGATTATAGATCAATGCTTTCCATCTCAGTGCTTGAGATCCATGATCCTGCCACCGTGAGGATTTACACAATTGAAGATTAAGATGAATGGGCAATAGACATGTGCACCAGCAAAAAGTTTGGTTTGGTTTGGGATTTAAAAAAGGATTGACAGAAGGCAGTGGGTCAGTCCAAACAATCTGTTGGTCGGCAAGCTGCAGTATTGGATTTCTATAAGCCCCCACAGTTACCAAGCCAGGGTAGTGGGAAAGAGGGTATATTACCTTTTTATTTTTTTATTTAATTATTTCAGATTATTTTTTTTTACATTTTTGTTTATTTAATTTTTTTTTATCAATTTCATTTTTTTTCCACCTAACTTTATTGCTATCACACAGGAGAAAACAATCCCTGTGCTGGAACTCCTGTGACAGGTGAGAGAGGAAGAGCACAGCTCTCCACTGTCTACATGGAGCCGCTCTGCTCACTGAAGTGAGGAGAGACTCGGCGGCGGAGCCCAGAGGATGAGAGGTAAGTGCAGGGGGGAGGGGAGGACGCTGCAGACTTTTTACATGTGATCTCGGCAACATCGCCGAGATCACATGTAAACGAACAATCGGCTTCCCTCACTCTACATTTAGTCCTGCTTGTGCAAAGCAGGACTAAATGTAGAGAGGGCAACTTACCGCCCGACGCTCTGAACTTCCCCACAAGGACACTGCTGCCGCCCCTCTGCACCCTGTCACCCCGAGGCCGGGCCTCAGTGGCCTTGTGGGGAATCCGGGCCAGACAATCGTCCATCCTTTTCCTGTTCTGCCGGGCCACTACTCAGATGAAGGGTCTGGTAAAGGATTTTAGGGGGGACCCCACACTTTTTTTTTTGGCATGTAGTTCCCCCTTAAACTCCCGCTCAGACTTAAAGGGTCTGGTATGAAATGGAATGCATATGCGAATTTGCGGATATTTGTCAGAATTTCATTCGGAATGAAACGAATCGCACATGTCTAATGAGCAATTTACTTTAATGAGAAAAATGGGTTTTCAGAACATTTGTTAAATTCATTTAAAAATGCCATCTGAAACTTGATGAATCTGGTTCGAAATTTTATTTGAATCCAGTTCATTCAAGAAAAACAATCCATCCTGCTCTTTCAATTTTTTTCATCACTATGTTAAAAAAGGATCGTCATTGAGCTCATTAACTAGTAGACTCCTTTTATGCGGACATTTTGATCAGGTCTGCTTGTCAGTTTTTCAGGCGGATCCGATCAGATCCGGTCGTTAGTCTATGGGCAAATGGATCTAAACGGATGTGCGTACATTTACATGCGATTACCCCTGACTTCAGCCGGGTCCGGAAAAACAAATGGAAATGAGTTAAAATCATACGAACCTCCTAAAAACAACAAGAAAATTCTACTGTGGCATGACCAGCTTAATGTGAATGTGCTTGGAACATAGTTACATAGTTACATAGTATTTGAGGTTGAATAAAGACATTAGTCCATAGTTTAAACAAACACTGTTTAATACATCTGGAATTCCATTCAAGTAGTCTAGTAGAAATTTTAAGGGCTTTCGAACAAATTAACTGACTTAATGATGGGAAGACCAAAAACTCTGCTGAGCAATTTTTCAGAGTTTTGAATGAAAAATTCATATGAAATGTTATGGTGTAAGGCCAGCCTTAGACTAGAGTTACAGGAAGATTTTTAGTAGCCTGATTGTACCACTAAAATCTGTACCAATTAGGTTCTAGGAAAAGCCATTGTTGCTAATATAGCTGAACAAACTGCTCCCTGTAAACTACACAAGTAGCATATAGTAGCGATCAATTGTACATGATTAGAGTATTGTATTGTGAAATTGATCACTACACTACGCTACTATGTGCTCCTTGCCCAGCTCCATAGGGAGCCATTTGTTCCATCTGTTTAGTGATTAATTTATTTTACCTAAAAAGGTGACTGCCAGAAAGTAGTTAAATCTATCAAGCACAAGACGTCAATATCACCCGTGTAGTTAAGACCTAAAGGGTTAGCTTACTCAAACCAAGGCTGTTGGTGCTGGCAGTGCAGGCCAGGGCACAGGGCACAACACCTCTGTCCATGTCTCACCCAGCTCACTAATGTCTCTGGTTGTCTTGAGCTGGGCAGGACTCCAGCCAGAGCTTCCCACTTAGCTCCTGGCGATCAGTGATGTCAGTGAGCTGGGCAGGATGCCAGCCAGAGCTTAGCAACCTGGGACACTCTGGCTGGAAAGTGGGCAGCAGGCACAATCAGAGAGGATACATTTCCTGCTACAGATCCAGAAATATATGAAGCAGCACTCGCATCTCTCGCACACCAAATGGCTATACCTTCCCACCCACAAATATTTTTTTTTAAATCCATACTTGAACTCTGGTCAGTGACTTTGCTTAGGCTGCAATGATGTCATCAGTTAGCTGCAGGTAGGGTGAAGAACTTTCTCAGTCTCCTTTTCCTCCAGTGACTGCAACGCGGTAACATTGGAACAGATCTGTGTCAGATGCTTGTGAAAACAGTACAGGTATCGTGTCATTTCTCAGTCCAGGAAGTAAATTCTGACCCAGTATGATGGCTGAACAAAGATGCCTCTCTCCTTCTGGAGACAAAAGTAGATGAAGGCATTGTCAGGGGGGGTTCTGTGATCTATGTGAGAGGCAACACCTGAAAGCGTTACTATTACATGTTACTCTGCATACATGAACCTAACATAAAAAAATTATATCTGATGCTAGGTCCACCTTAAGCTGAAAAGGGAACATGTCTTGCTCTGACAGGTTACATGGATTCTAAACATACTATCTATGGCACACCAAGGCTTGGCTGAGGATGAGGAGACAATTGATCACCTTCCAAGATGGATAAACACTGAATCATCCACTCTTGAAACAGTTAACAATTAAAGTATTAAATAGTGCAACGGGTCACAGGACTTAATGCAAATTCTCTTCAGCAGATTGGTAATTCTATCCACTTAAAGTGAGAATTCCTAGGCCTGGGGCTCTGCATAAATCCTGGATCCGCTGGTAGCTCTATTGTCCCATTCAGAGGAACATTCTGTAGCTTTTGTCCAGGGTGGCTGTCCCAGCAATGCTGTCTCCACTCTCCAGACTGCTACTATCCAATTTGTTGCATCTCATTATCTACATTTCAGGAGCAGTGGGAGGCCATAGACGGGCAGATCTTTTACCAAGAACAATAAGTGGTGAACATAGCCAACCTTAGCTGGGTGAAGCCAGAGTGAGGAAGGGAAACAGGTTTCCAATTGGGGAACCTGCTGTCTGATGAAAAAATTAGTTTTCATTTTCCTAAAATGTTGGCAAACATTTAAGGTTTTTGGTCAACTCTATTGCACTCTATGGGGAAGTAGAAATAAAATTTTTTTTTCAATTGGATTTAAAGGGCACTTGGAGGGGTTATGGAAGCTCCTTTCAACTACAATAAACCTGTTCCTGTAGAGTAAACGTTTTGAAGCTGAGAAGGAAGAGAAAAAATAAAGGTAAATAAATAGAATATGGTACCTGCTCAAACCTAATTGATGTCTACCATTTTCAAGTATAGTACACATAATAAAAAGTAAAATGGTCAGCACTATATAAAATACTATATATATACCAAATTCAAATTGTTGTCTTTTTTAAGATTTGAGCAGTCATTTATACAATGCCTACAGATAAAGGTGATATCCTTAAATGAAAATTTGACTTTTCAATGATTTCTTTAACAAAAAAATCAATAGATGTTGTTCTTTGGAAAAAATTAAGTATACCCTTGGCCTCAGAAGCTGGTATTGCCCCCTTTAGCAGGAATGACTTCTTTTAGGCATTTTCCACCCCCATGCTTCACAGTTGGTATGAGATTCTCCAGAATTGCTTTCTTCAGTTTGTGTCATACACAAGGGCGCCCCGAGGCCTGGTGGCACCCGGTCATGTGACCGGGTGATACCCCGCCGTGTCGTCACCGCGCTTGTGCAGCCATCTGACTGACGCCTGCCGGCGGCCATCATGGTGATGAACGCCGGCAGAAAGATGAGGGGATGTTCACCTGGCTGGATGAGGTATGCCGCCGGGTCCCCCTCCTCTCTCCTGACACTATCGGGCTCTTAATAATTAATAATTTCAAATAATTTGTTGATCTTTTTTCCAAGCAAATTTCTCTCAATAAATAAAAGAGTTTCAGATTTTACCTAAAGTTTTGCTAACAACTAAATCAGCAATTAAGCAGCAACATTAATTTTATTGGAAATACCATCTTTTAGAAATAAATAAATAAATAGGTATTTATTTATTTATTTGCATTGGAACCTGCAAAACTCTGCAGCTGTGATTAATGGATTGTTGGTTGGAATGCCGTAGCTCACTCTTCCTGCCATCCATGTAGGTACAGATGTAAGGACATATGGTGACATGGATGGAGGAAAGAATGAATGGTTATGTTCCTGCACTTGTATGCCAATGAGAACTAAAGGCCCCTCTGCCATGATAGATGATCGGCTTGTAGTTGCTCCATTCATAGATCCAGCCAAAGGATCTGTGAATGGATGACGTGGCTGTGTGGATCGAGCAACGCACAGACATGCTGAATTAACAAAGGAACACAAGCAAGGAGTAGTTCCCCCGTGATTCAGGTAAGTGGATGAGGGTAGGGGCAGTGGAAAGTGGGGAGGTTGCCATCTGACCATGTCTCATTTATAGGAACTGGTGCCTACAGCTATAAAATGATCTTACTTGACTTGGTTGGCTGTAGTCAGATTGAGCAGACATTGTATGTCTATATATAAGCCCTGATTTCTCCTAGCTGACCCTTCCCAGAAGAAGAATCTCAGCCTGTCCAATTTCCACAGTCATTCCCTGAGGATGTCTGCTTGTGGTGCCTCCTCCCAGCCCCATAGGCTTTTAGATGTACAATAGCCCAATGTAAATGTTTATGTAGAGATCGCTTATAGGAAAAATCTTTTGGCAGCTGACCACCATCCGATGTCCCAGGTAGCTCAGAGGTTAGGGGCCTGGACATTAGACCAGTTACTCACTATCACTGCAATCATGGCATTCTCTATGCTTTAGATTTTTATTTTTATTATAATGAGTGAAAACACCGGTAGATGGCAGTATATATTGTGTGTAAACAGTGCCGGCATGATGTCTGGAGAGAGACTTTTTCATATTGTAATGTGACTGACAACTTACATTTAAAAACAATTGGGTCTTCTGAAAAGTGCCTTCTGATAACCTCGTCCATTCTAGAATGCTCAGCACAGAGGGATGGCATTGTGTGTCGTCGTTACATGTGCTTTTAATATGCTTACAAGTAAAATCTGTGTTTCTGCACACAGCACAGTATACAAATAGTGGAAATTGTCACTCTAATAGGTTTTTTTCTTATTTCTAAAT
>NW_017307187.1:504877-516988 GCF_000935625.1 Nanorana parkeri
TCTGGTTGTATTAGTAGTAGTAGATGTGGTTGACGTGGTAACAATTATAACAGTAACATTGTACTAGTATTCGTAAATAGTATAGCACTAGTAGTAGAGTATCAGCAGTATCATTAGCAGCGACAAAGTAATAGTAGTAGTGGTAGTAGTAAAGGCAATAGCAGTGATAGTAGTAGTGGTAGTATTAGTAGTATTGCAGGATCGGCATCAGCAGTATCATTAGCAGTCACACGGCAACCTGTTTATTAATGACATTGGGGAGGGTGTAAACAGCGATATCTCAGTGTTTGCTGACGATACCAAAATTGGGAAGGTAATAGAAACGGGCCAAGATAGTATAACATTGCAGGAGGACCTGGATAAAATAGGGGAGTGGGCAACTATATGGCAGATGAGGTTTAATGTCGATAAATGCAAAGTTATGCACTTTGGGATTAAAAATAAGCAAATGGGTTATACCATAATGGGTATGCCGCTAGCGAAGTCGGAAGTGGAGAAAGACTCGGGGGTCATTGTAGACCACAAACTGAATAATAGATTACAGTGCCAGGTTGCTGTAAGCAAAGCTAGTAGAATCATGTCCTGCATCAAGAAGGGAATGTTTTGCAGTGACAAGTCTATAATTTTGCCACTTTACACATCACTGGTTCAGCCTCACCTGGAGTATGTGGTCCAGTTTTGGGCACCAGTACACTTTGGCTTCATGTTTGAATGGCAAGGTCCAGCAAAGATTTTTGTGCGCCCGTCATTGTAATGGCTCCACTGACAGTCTCTACTATACATATTCGTGCCTTGGTTTGGATAATAGAGAGACCAGGCCTGGGTGGACCAGAGCAGCCAGGCGTGTCTTGCATTTCAAATTGTCTGCTGTCTCTGCACAGTCTACCTTTGGGTGATTTCTCTGCAGTTGTGCTAATGAATTTGTGGCCCTGTAATTAACGCTGATGCCTTCCCTTTGAGGCTGCTGTTACGTGATGCTCTTTAATGAGGGAGACATGCTATCACAAAAGGGGGAAAGAAAAGGATTCAATTTAGGAGTGGACACATTTAAATAAATAGCTCAATATTTTTAATTTAACGGGCTAATCTGGGGTTTTGTTATCATGATGACGGCATACTCCTTCAAATGAATGTAAATATTGTGTATAAACAGCGCAGGCATGCCGGCTAGAAGAGTCTTCACCATATTATCATCTGAAAGGTCCAATGTGTTTGGACACAATGAAGACTTCTGAGAAACATCACCTAATAACCTTTCCGTTCTTCAACATAGAAAGGTTGGTAATGTTGAGCGTTATCATTACATGACGTTGTATTTGTACTGGAAACATCTATACACTAATACCGGATGTTTCCAAAGCTCAGGAACACAGGAAATCATCAATGTGTGAGAATAAAATGACCTTTAGTTCTCGTATTCTAAGCTGTGAGGAGTAGATCTACATTGTAGGACCAGACAATTAGCAAAATTACCGAGAAAATTGGCAAACTGGATTTATATTGGAACATTGTATTATAAATGTAGCTATTTCCAGCAATGACCTTTCTGGGATGTAGATAATGTAATTACTTATGTTAGTAGTGGCACAGCTATTATTATTGCATGCAGCCTATTTCTGTTTATTGATGAAGCTGGGCCAAAAGCCATTGTCAGATGGTCTGCGCAGGTTTGTGCATCTCAGTAATGTCTGATGTCGCTGCTTAGCCAATGGTGTGAAATTATATTAAAGGCTCTCCTTGCAAAAGGTCTTTCTTAAAGAACCATTTCAACCCCAAAATGATATTGTAGGCATAGGCAGAGATCGGTGGGTCTAATCCGTTTCTGGCGTCTTATATGTCTTGGATACTCCCAATTTTTTTTTCCCCAAATCTTGCATAGTTCCCAATTCCATTTCTGTGCACCTTGGAATCATCAGTGAACCTGCTGCCTTTTACATGTTTTAGCTAACAAATTTGGGTGGACTGATCATTTAATAACAACATCTTCTCCTAAAGATTGGTTTTCCAAAAGAGTCTGCAGAGGACGCAGTGTGTCCACAGTCAAGTGATGGTTTCCCAACTCAACCACTATTGGCCAGATTGGAAAATTATCTTTTCTGTGGGAGCATTGAGGTCCTAATAGCAGGATGGTGTTTAAATGAGAACTATGGGGTCAGTGCTTTTCCCCATAGTTCTCCTAAGGGTCACAGGAGGACACAAACTAGCATCCTCCCGTGACCCAAAGCTCAGTATACCGGGAGCTACAGCTCGCCGGTATAGTGAGATCGCCGCAGCCGTGACAGATCCCGACATTACTGTCGAGATCCACCCAGCTGCGTGATTGACAGCTGGGTCTGCCTATCTAGAGGCAGAGCCAGCTGTACCCGCCCCCTCCCCCGCCCGTTCCACCAGTCAGTGCTGGAGGATCGGACAGGGGAGGGGGGAATCCCCGCAGGGAGCCATGAGTGGCAGTCACGGCTCTGCAGGGACAGGATCGAGAAGTGAGCGAGCGACAGTATGTGTTCACTTCCCGATTGAGCCGATGTGAGACAGTTTCATTGCCACACGTCGGCACAAACTATGAGGCCGAGTGATTTTCACTCACCTCATAGTTCTCCTTTAAGGATCCCACTCATGCTTAGGAATGGTTGTCCTCTTTTGGTGTAGATGGCCTCTTTCATGCCCCTTGTGAGCCAGTTGACCTCTCTGTCCAAAATGTGCACCACATTGTCTTTGAAAGAATGTCTCTTTTTCTTAAGGTGTAGCAATGTGTCTCAGATCCAATATCCACACCTGAGCTCAAAAGGGAAGCTGGATAGGCCATTTTTGCATCCATGCTATTGCTGGTCGTAGCACAAAGCAAACCCATGCAGGAAAAAACTGGTGGTGTGCTTTAATGCCGAGCTCCCTAGCAGCAAGAAAAACCCTGACGTCTGATCCTGGAAATATAACCTAACTTAAACATTGTTTAAAATTATAATCAAATCCCGCTTTTTGGAAGTTAACATTCAACCCTTATGGCCTAGTTTTTTTTAAAGCCTTTTATCTGCTCTTTTTGGTTCAGGTGCCTTACAGAGACACAATAGGTCATCTACAGTATAATACACTTGAGTAAATACTGTATGCCATGATTGGGAAGATTTGCAAAAACAGAGTCCCTTTCTTTTTTCTTTGTATCATTAATATGACATTTTTTGAAGATTTTGCTTATATTGTGTTCATCTACTTAAAGTACTTAACGTGAATAAGTGCTTATGACCATGTGAGATGTGATCACATTGGCACAGAGCTGGACCTGCAAAAATGTTCACCTTTGAAATTCTGGTGTTTTTGTTTGTCAAATGTTCAACAGTTTGGGAATTTTTTCAAAGAAGGGCCTGTCAGCTGTAATAGTAAAACCCAGCAGTGTTGACAATGTTTATTCTCTCCACTGCATATAGAAGCATTATTTTTTGGTGTGAAATTCTCTTTAATGGTAATCTTTCCAGCCAACCTGTGTGCCTGTTTCAAAGGCATTTCCAGATTCAAATATCATTAGCAATTGGGCAATACTCCTCTCATGTCTGCGGGTACCCTATCTTATAGTCCATGCTGTAACCTTCACACAGACATCAGCCACTACACGTTTGTGGCCCTTAAATTGTTTGTTGTGCCATCAGAGCCTAAACCTCTCTCTTGGTTTTCAGATGAGAAGACAGGAATTGTGTCAATTGTGATTCAATGCAAGGCAATGGAAGATGATTTAAGCTTGTTTACTGAGGCTTTTGGTGTCATCCTGTTTCACTCTGTGGATGGATTAATAGATTTACAGCTCAGGTAGATCTAAATGACAACTAGCAAAGCAACAGCGGGTAATCCTACCCTGTCAGAGTGTTAATCATATGTCAAGTATGGCAATTTTCAAAATCGTCTGGATTAATTTTTATTTAGTGAGAGCAAGATTCCACAGCCAAAAACCTCTCACACAGGTATTTAAATCATTTTCTTCTTAAAAAAGCTATAGGACTATTAATGTGTACCTCTGTTTCTCAATAAATGAACCAAGAAGGCATCGAAATGCAATCATATCAGATGTTTTAAAGTGGTATTAAAGCAGTCAGTAGATATATGCCCCACCATTTAAAAAAAGAAAAAAAGTTTGCAAATAGGTAATAACTCCCCTCTGTCTGCGCAGCTCGATCCGGGCTGCAGAACACAGCTTCCTGAACGGCCGTGCAGGAGGAAGTGTGTGCGGGCGCATGCGCACTCAATATCACTGGAGGGGAGAGGAGGAGAGACACAGAGTAAGTGAATGCACGCAGCCGCGAGCGTGCACGCCGGACAGACTCTGTGGGACATGGGAAGACATAGGTGTCTGCGCTGGATCAGAGAGCGGCACTAGCGCTGGAGGGTGTGTTGAAAACAAGAGTAAGTGAGAAGATGTAGTAGAAAACCAGCTGCACTCCTTACCGGAATAGTAGTAAACCTGCAAAGCAGGTTGGTGCTTGTAGTGACCACGGACGGCATCGTGAACTATGCAAATATAGTAGGGATTGTCACCAGCACACCAAAAGGATTTGAAGCAAAAAGTCCTTTAACCTCTTGCCGTCTGCCCGTAGTAAAAAAAACGGACGGACGGCACTGCTGCATTTGCGGGTTGCCGTCTCTGGACGGCAATTTTTTTCTGCTCGCGCGCGCCCCCTAGCGGGCATGCACAGGCAGAAAAGACCCAACCGTTGCACACACCCGTTACCGGGACTCAGGCTCTGATTGAGCCTGTTGAGACCCCGAAAGTGCTTGTACTGAATGGCAATACTCCTCAGAGCCTGATGAATGGATACTGTTGAGACCCCGAAAGCGCTTGTACTGAATGACAATTTGTCATTGAAGGACTTTTTGCTTCAAATCCTTTTGGCGTGCTGGTGACAATCCTAAGTAACAAGAAGATCGCATCAAGAGGCTTCACATAAGTTAAGTACTTAAAGCAGCAATGGGGAGAAAAATAAAACAATCCTTTAATGTCCCTTAAAGGTTCATGCTCTGGTGATAAAATTTTCATCGTTGCTTCACTTGACTGACCCCTTTTTCATTAAGTTAATTTTATAAAACAGGGCAGTGTGATGATTCTGTTCACTCATTTAGCCCAACAATAAATGTGCCAAGCTTTCTTTTCAAAATGGGATAATACAAGTGTAAATCAGATTGACCTTTTTATAGTGAAAAATGGTAGTTTAAGTAAACATGTTTTCCCTCTTGTTTGGTATTGCTTTTTTTTTGGTAGGCAGATACTTCCTGCTGAGATGTGGCGTTGTCACTCCCTGCCATTACATGCATATCAATGACCCTGCTCATTGCACAGGATCTGTATTCTGCAGAAAGGTTTTTTTTTGTTTCTGGGTGTGGTCACAGAATTGAAAATGTGTCATGAATCTGATTTCTGCCTTGGGGCTATTGTTAGCCAGCATCTCTGTATCAGGATGCATGATTCAAACCAACAGCTTGCTGTATATCACTTTATTTACTTATTATATGTATTTATATAGCGCCATCAATTTACACAGTGGTTTATATCCGTTTACATTAATTTACATTAGTGCACATTCACATCAGTCCCTGCCCCTAAGGAGCTTACATTGTAAGGTCCCTATATTACATACATAGAGGGCAAATTTATACAGGATCCAATTAACCTACCAACATGTATTTGGAGTGTATGTTCAATTTCCTTTATAAGTGGTGAGCACCAACATGGTCCATATAACCTCATAGGACTGTCAATAGAAAAAGCTTTTCTGGTTTATATAAACTGTAGCTTGTGTAAACTAGGAAGCTGTAATGAGGTTGCCTATTAATTTGCATCTTGTCTGTTGTTTCTGTGACCTCCTTAATCCTTTCTACTCACAATAGCGGGTAATAGGCCTGGGTCCCTTTCATCCTTAGTATAAAACTTCGGTGATGTGTGATAGTAAATAATGCTTTGAGTAAACCTCATACTCAGTAAAGCACTCCAGTGTTATGCAAGCCATTCATGGCTCACGTTTTGGGCAATGCCTGCTGAATATGACCAAAATTCAATCCATGGGCCCTGTTGGCACAATCCAGCTCAACAAAAGTCGATTTGAAGATTGATTTAACCGGGTGGAAGATTGTGCCCCTGTGGGGCACAGACAGCACGGAAAAATGTTGCTGGGGGTTTAACAACTTGCCTCTTCTATTCAAAAGTAGTAAAAAAAAAACCTCTAATATTAAAGCCTCAAATTTAATCTCACTCAAAATGAAAAGGATGTTTTAATCATCAATCTGCTTCTCACCCATTAACAAATATACATTTAAGTATAAATGCCCCAATTTTGAAAACTGTTTTCTAAACAATGATTTTTGTGTATGTTTCTTTTTATTTATTTATTAAAAATACTTATTAACATGCGTTTATGTACAATTTATTGCTTGTTGACATTTTAAACTGCATTTACGTTAAAGCGGACCTTGCATCAAAATGCAACATCTGATTACACTGTCCAGGCCCCCTACCTCTTCACAAATCACCTATTAAAAGGTGAAAAATTTATGTGTAAAGAAAAAAGAGTTTAAACCTAACTCATCCCCGTCTTCCTCCCATAGTACCTAGGCGAGGATGATGTCATACACCTTCTGGTAAGATTCAGTCCAGGGTACACCACTCTAGCGTCCCACAACTCCCCGCACTTAATCACCATTTTTCAACCTTACTGGGCCTTAGTTATAGCAGATACAGAATGCAGAGAATATAGAGCAGCTGAAAGCTGGTGAGAAGATGCTCTTGCAATGGACAGGAGTGACTTCTCACAAGATTCCACCTGCTCTGCATTCTCCAGACATCTTCCTGGGTTTATGGTGATGTCATGCCCAACGATGCAGAAAACGGGAGTGAGGTAAGTATAAATTTAACATGTCAGAAATGGGGGAACCCAAGGTAGAAGTTGGATGGATCAAAAAAACTGTCAAAATATAAACTAAATTGTACAATAGTAAACACTTCCTATTCTTCAAACAAAACCAGCGTCAAGTATAAAAAGTAATTTAATTTCAAGAAAATATATAACCATAATTTACCAAATGTGTGTACATATGCCCCCCTCCCCAACAATAAAAAAATGATAAATCTAATCAGCTAACAGTAGGTCATTTGTAAAGGGGAATAGACTTACCTTGCGTCTCTGCTTGTCTCCCGGCCGAGAATCCGAACTGCAACCGCCCCAAGATCCTGTGCAGCCGCACAAACAGTTCCGGACTCTCGCCGCGGGAGCGCGCAGCAATAATAAGGTCAGTCTAAACCGCTGTTTAAGCGTTTTTTGATTTTTAAAATTTTTTTGCCTATTTCTACTGCTTATCAGCAGTAGATATAGGCCAAAAAACCAAGATTCACCTCTCTGACCATTGTCATTGAGAGAGATGAGAAATCACTCAACTTGTACCCAGACGTTAAGGGAAAATCTTTCAATGGGGACATCTATTCTGGGGGCAACTGTCTAAGAGGGGAAGTTTCCCTCACTTTAGAAGATTTCTTCTATCATCCTGTTAGGGCACAAAGCTAATAAGGTGTACCCATAGGATTGATGCCCCCCTGCCACCTTATTCTACTACTGTGTGTGTATGAGTCTTAAATTAAGGGTCATTCTTCTATGTTACAGGAAATAACCTCTCTCTCTTGTATTGAAGAGAGCTTCAAGAAGCTGTTATTTCTGAGAAGAATCAATGACAGCTGGCAGAAAGATTGGAAGAGGTTTTGGTGAGAAAACTAACAGCCAATCAAAAGGCTTGCACACCTTTATATATACAGTATCTATGACCTGGGTCCTGTCAGCAGTTTGGATCTTCAATTAAGTTGTAATCTCCCCTCCTTTTGTCATGGCTTTAATTTTGTTGGGGCTATTGTTGAGTCCAGAAGGCTTAGGCAGTGGTTTTCTGTTAAGGTCAATTTGAGTTTGCTTGTCTGTTTTAACCACTTCAAGACCAGGTGTTTAGACCCCCTTCCTGGCCAGGCCATTTTTCAGTATTCAGCGCTGCGAATTACACTTATTCTAATGTGTTTTAAACCAAAATAAAGAAACGCTGCCATATTTTTCTAGAGCTATGGTCTCTGATGCATCATTTTTTATTGACACTTTGGTACGATTTTGTAATGTTGTGGGGTGGGTATGGATTGTAATTATGTGTAAAATCTGCGCTGTTGGTGTTTCCTTTCAATATAATCAGGGTTATTCACAAAAGGGTGAAGAGTTAGAAGAAGGCAGAAGTGAACAATAATAGCCAATTTGGAAAAATTCTCCAATTCAGCTCACTTTCCTGTTCAGCTATGTTGTCCTAGATTGTTCACTTCTCCTAACTCTTCACCCTTTTGTGAATAACTCTGAATGTGTCAGCAGCAGTGAAAACAAGTGAATCCTATAATCACTCACTGAAATCTCAAGACAATAAAGTGACTGCACTAAAAAATCTAAAACTTATACCTAAGTGCCACTAAGTGCCTAGTGATTATCCCAACACAATATGTGACATCCCCAAAAGTAAAAATGAATACAATCTCAAAACTACATGTGCAATGTGTTGTGATCATGATCACATGTGCAACTCCACAAATTATGGATTGTACAATTCCATGTTGCTTCCCTGAGAGGAAGTGAAAGGAAATTCCCCCAATGCTACACAGACGGCAAACACATAACCTGGTAGGGAGTTTAATCCCTATCTTATCGAAAACTTTAAAAAAAATGGCTATACATGCTCTTTAGCAGGCTGACTTATCCCTTGAAGATACCTCCTGGAGGATAAATACCACTGATCAATTATACAATGAGACTATACAAAGACCGACAGCCAATAGTAGCTGATCAACAAACAGTTTTCACTGGAAAGACTGTAAATGGCAATTTAATTGCCGGTCATGGGTCTGTGAACTTGACATATCATGCTTGTTTCGCTCTACATTATTAAATTAGCCAATTATTGTTCGATTATCCAAAGGGCATCTGTGCCGAGCTTCAAACGCTACTAGTATGAAGTGAAATTGACTGTGTTGCTTCGGGGGAAAAAAGGTATTAAAACAATTTGCCAGTTTGCAAAACTTTATTACTCATAAATAAAAAAATAGCATTATAAAAATCATAATTTACAATTGACTATATGAAATTTACAGACTGTACATTTAAACAAAGGGCAGCAAGTCAAAAGAGTATATAGCAGTAGCAAAACTACTTTGTACTTTCTACTTTCATCGTCCTTTGATCATGATGATCATAAAATACTCATCAGACGGCCAAATGGAAGATAAAGCCCTTGCTCAGAATCCTCTTACCCCCTAAAAATGTTGTTTTGTTAATATCTCCCATATATAGAAGGCTGTTGTAATTGCTGTAGGAACTGAGGGGGCTTTTGGTTGCTTGTGGAGAAGGAGTTGTAATAAGGGGTCCTGCTGTAGAAAAGGTTATTGTCCTGTATGTCTCCTGAAGGATCTGCAGGAGAAATAGAGTTGAAGCTGTTTAGGCTGGTAATATTCCTTTGAGAAAGTTCATTCACCAGGCCAAAAGACATTTGTTTGCTCACTGAGTTTGAGTCCATGGATGCCATGCTGTTAAAAAAGTTGTTTAGGCAAGGGGTATATGGAACTCCTGCTGATGGCGAGATGGATTTTATGTCATGTGGCGATGCGTCCAAAGATGGAGGAGAAGAGGCAGACAAGGTTGGACTCTCTTTTCCTTTTTTGCTTGAAATCATCCCATCGTCCTCAGTTTTTATTGCCTTGTTTGGGTTAGACTCAGATTTGCTCTTCCTTTTACGCCGGAAATTCCCATTGTCAAACATTTTCTCACAGTTGGAATCCAGAGTCCAATAGTTTCCTTTACCTGCAGAGAAAGTAGCAGATGGATAAGTAGAGGAAACATACCAATGGTTTTGTACAGCAAATACTTCTACCACTACTACCAGTAAGATCCACAGTTTAAAGCAGAGAAAATCGATAAAGACAAAAGAAAAGTTAAAAAGACCTAAATAGAGCTAAACAGAAATAAATAAATAGTCCCAGGTTTAAAAAAAAAAAAAAAAAGCATGGGATATGCATTAGGCTCAATTTGCAAAGGTTTGACACAAGCATAAGAATCTTTATGTGCATCTCTATTTGACTCTAATTTTTACATCTCATTGGACATTGAAAATAACTTTTTTTGTAAATAAAGACCCTTATCTTGGTGTGTTGGCTTTGTTCATTTAATCTATTTTTTTAAACGGACAATAATATCTGAATTTTTTTTTATTTTTTTTTATATTTGATATATGTAGTTGTGTGTGTTATTTCATATATGAAAAGGTAAGTTTGTCCTGATTCAATAACTATATGGGTGGACAAATAAATGGGTATTGGAAAGATATTTAACCAAGTCTATGGAAAACAGCACAAATATAATTGATTCTGAGAAGAATAAATAGGGGGTGGTGTACTAGTTTTCACCAAATGTTTCTTTTGGAGATCAATTTGTGTTAAGGAGAAAGTTTAAGAAAAACAAAAGTGACAGGGTGGTTGATATCCATATAAAATCGCTTTGTTATCTGTTCAAATGGAATTAATAGCTAATAATTTTGTAAACAGAGGAATTTTAAAACGTAATAAATGTACCAAAGCAGAATTAATGAAAACTAGTTGACTTATTCACAAAAAGAGTTTGGAGAAGGCAGGAGTTGTGAACAATCTAGGACAACATTTGGAAAAATTCTCCAATTCAGCTCACTTTCCAGTTCAGCTATGTAGTCCTGGATTGTTCACGTCACCTGCCTTCTCCAAACTCTTCACCCCTTTGTGAATAACCCTGTTGGTGTATGAAAGGGAACAGTGGAGTATTTTACATAGCATATATAATATGTTTTTACGTTTCTCTTCTTACCTGGGTCACTTTCATCTCTGGCAACTTTCTTGAAGCAGTCGTTGAGGGACAAGTTGTGCCGGATGGAATTCTGCCAGCCCGCTTTGCTTTTCTTGTAGAAGGGAAAGTTGTCAGCCACATACTGGTAGATTTGGCTGAGAGTGAGTTTCTTTTCCGGGGTGTGTTGAATGGCCATGGCAATGAGAGCCGAGTAGGAATATGGAGGCCTCACCAGCTTAAGAAGCTCTTCCTGTGAAGCGACAGACAGCCAGCTCAGGTCTCCCCCACCAAAACCAGTGGAATTAGGCAGGAACTGTCTCTGGGATCCATAAGATGGTGGCATGTAAGGAGAAGGGTTGTTGCTGTAAGGATAACTTGCAGAATTGTTGACTCCATGGCCACCGAGCCACAGGTAGTGATTTGCTGGAGGAGTAAAGTCTCCTATTCCATAATTTGTTGGTCTCTGAGAAGCGTGCAGGTTCTGTTGGTACATGCTGAAGTTGTCACAGTACACAGACATCTCTGGAGCTTCCTGGGCACTTCTTGGGTGAAGTTGCTGTGGGTTTGAAGCAGGAGGTCTCTGATGAGCTGGAAGCTGGACTGAGTTCATACTCTTCAGCTACACCTTTCAAACCCAAGGTGCATCTAGTGATCTGTGACAAGTATGAAGGAAACCTGTCTTTATACCTCTTGAGGCTACCAGCCTGGGGCCAAGAATAGGTGTGTCTTTCTCTAGACAGCCATTCAGATAGCTCAATGGAAATCTTGGGGAGTGTCCAGAACAGGTCTGTCCATCAGAGAGGCACCAGAGGAGACAATAGATCCTTTTCATCATTGCCCACCTCATCTGTCTGCAGCTGCAGGACATGGTTTCCTCTTTTCTTATGTTGATCACTCTGTCCCAGGTGGGAGTTAAACATGAACTCTGAGTTTACATACCATGGATCTCCTCCTTTGTACATAATATAGACTGTGATATTTTATCAGATAGAATGATCTAAGCTTTTAAAGTTCTCATTTTAATTTTTTTACAGTGTAATGTTAAAATGTAATACACGTGCAATAGATAATATAAACTGAATTAATAAATAGCTTGATTAAGATATACCCTGTATTGACTATTAAAATGAAAATGTATATATCTATCTAATGCTATTACCTATTGATGTGAATTTTATTGTAGGTTTTTTTTTAAATATGCTAATTTAAATGGATAGGTAAAAATCAATATCTTTCTGGAAACCAATATATATATATATAT